>NC_138742.1:5786967-5954167 GCF_965113295.1 Leuciscus leuciscus
AATTTTATATTTACATATATTTAATTTATATATATTTATTTGCAGATAATTAGCCAGAATATAATACCACAATAACAAAAAATTATCATTGGCATGTATTATTAAAATAAACTAAAATAAATGATTGTTGATTAAAATAAATTGTTTAAAATAAGTTATCTATGCTATATTATATATTTATAATACTTACTGCTATATTATATATTTATAATATATATATATATATAATAAAAAACATTAATTATTATTGAAATGTATTATTTGTAGTTTAAATTGATTGAAATTATTGACCTTAGCTTTATTCATTTTCGCTAAGTTAGTGTAGCCAACAACTAAAGATATGGGAAGGGTTTTCACCATCCTTTTAAAAGCTGATAATCCTGTTTATGTCATTTTAAGTATCCATGATAGTTGCATTTTGTAATTATCATTTTGCACTGCTGACCTGCAGCCCATGCGTGGTTGACGACACACCAGTTGAGAACCGCTGTTTTCTAGCATGCTGCGTTTGAGACTGCGTTTGCTGAAACGCCTCTGAACACAAGCATTGAGCCTCTGCTGTTTTTTCATTGTTCACTCTCCCAGCGCAGTGGCCTTGGTTGTGCTGATTTGCTGCATGTGTAATGCACTTCAGAACGGGAAGATCAAGTTTGTGCTCTCGCAATCTTGTTCAATCAATAATGAAACAAGGTCTTGTCAGAATTGTCTAGCACCCTCTCAGACTTGTCTTTTTGCTCAAATCTTGACTGGAAACATGGTGAATCAGTGGTGGCGTATGCATGCATGAGATTTTGAGGCTCCGAACTCTCCTAGAGGAAAGGCAGACTTTGTTGTCGAAAAGATAAATGACTCCCTATCGGACTATAAACGAAGTCATCTGTACAATGTCCCCTAACTGCAACAACGTGCACGTAGGCAACATAGTCAACAAAAGCCAATTTGATTTAACCTTCATGACATGCTCATTTTTTCTAGTTGATCCTATAGTGTTCTTGAGATTGAATGAGTGGCCCCTGGGGGCCGGTGTTGTATATGAAGAGTCAAACATGGAGATTTGTGTGCAGATTGATGGGCTGCCTGCCAATTGTTCATCAGGCGGCTGTACGCGCCACTTGCTCGAGCGCAGATTTATGAAGTCATAATGCCGACGAGTGACCTCCACTGAGGAAAAAACCACTGCTGCATTTTCATCACTTTGATGGGAGCTGCATCTTTACCTTTGCCAATAACTTTTAGACGGACGATCCATCCAAAACTAGAACTTCACCGGATACGTGTTGAATTGTGCGGTCGTATTGTGAGACAACTATGAGTAAGCTATTTATTCCTGTGATGGTAAAGCTGAATGTATAAAATCATCAAGCCCATGTGAGAATGGCTTGTTGTGGTTTATGCATAACAATATCATGATATTGGCTCCAAAACTGGTCAATTTTACATTACAGATCCTTCATCATGAATTGCCTACATCCAGTGGTGTAGTGTAGTCTAGTTTTTTGTAGTGAGTAGGCTATACTGTGGAAAACATAAAAACAAAAACATAAAAATGTAAACATTATAGGCACAAATACAAATTTAAAAATAACATTTTAAAGGGTTAGTTCACCCAAAAATGAAAATTCTGTCAGTAATTACTCACCCTCATGTTGTTCCTTCTCTCTGGGCCTCGTAAGTGTTTTTGCGCAGCGCGTCTGTGTTACACGTCACCACGTAGGCTCACTATTGGCCGACGCTGGTCATGTGTGTGACGCGCTGCGCAAAAACACTACGCAAACCAACTAGAGGCCCAGAGAGAAGGAAATGAATAGTGGAATAAAGTCGTTATTTTTGTTTGTTTTTGCGCACAAAAAGTATTCTCGTCGCTTGATATACTTAAGATTGAGCCACTGTAGTCACTTGGACTATATTAACGATCTCTTTAATAACTTTTCTGGGCCAGCAAGTTTGGGCCACCTAGCAGCCTACGGAGAAGTTATCAGCTCTCAGATTTCATCAAAAATATCTTAATTTGTGTTCCGAAGATGAACGAAGGTCTTACGCGGTTGGAACAACATGAGGGTGAGTAATTACTGACAGAATTTTCATTTTTGGGTGAACTAACCCTTTAATAGATTTCATTATGGTGGGTTTATTGGTGGGTTGTAGACATTTGAGTTTCTGTGTGTTTTAATAAACTATTATTATTATTATTGTTAGGCCTTCTTGAACTGTGCAATCGTAATATATTTCTGTTATAATTTCTTCAAGTTATACCGAACTTTTATTTTGAAAGGTCATTGTACAGCCCTACTTTTGATTTATTCATTCAAAAAATGGCCAAATTCCGTGACGCTCTGCTTTATACAGCAAGTTCCATTTTGTGACTGGATTCCGCGATTCGGTCTGTGTCGCTTCGCAAACACAGATGGGGTGAATTTATGAATGAAAGTGAGAAAGTTCTGACACAAAACAAAGTTGTTACGCATCCTCACGCTTTTTTAAGTGGGTATACGGAAATCCTAGGCCTTTCCTGGTGGGTATACGGCGTATACCTGCGTATCACGTAGACTACACCACTGCCTGCTTCACGGGCTTGAGGACAGGGTTTTCTGCCCTGAAAAGCTAAAGGTCATCCACATTGAGCTCTAACGTACTGCTCTGAAGTCAATGCAATGATAATCCGGCTGTTGGTGAGTGACAGGCGTTTGGATTAATGAAAGCCTTGAAGACGTGATGACCTGAACTGAAGATCATTTCTCTCACTCTCTTCTAGCAGTTCTGGAGGAGATATTCACCCCATTACAGTTTGACACAGACTGTGTTGTTCACTTCGTTATTGATCAGATGAAAATGATACCATAGCATTTGTTAGATAGCATGTAAGCATCGACTAATGGAAAATGCACAGCTCACAGGAACTTTTTCTCAGCTTTTTGTTCAAAATGTTGCTTTTTTATGAAACTTTTGTAAAAACTTATGAAAGTGTTGATAAAAAAAGAATGCATGAAGCTAGAATAAAACTTTTTTAGTTTAAAAGCAGATGCTCTGTTCTTTCTTTTTATATGCGTGTTCAGATATTCATACAACAAAATTCTTCTGGGGGCCATGACAGTTTTGTGAAAATGATCAAAAATGCTGGCAGTGGCAGGCAACTTAAAAAAAATAAATAAATGCTGGCGGGGATGTTCTCAAAACATTAGTACAAAACATTTATACTGTACATTGTTCATGGAACGTTTAAAAAAAAAAAGTTGGATGTTCATCTAACATTTTTTAAATGTTGCACTCGTTACTTTTGAATGTTCTCTGAATATTCCGAAATGTTCCCGTTATGTTTGCAAAATGATAAAATGGAATGTTCTATTTTTAAATCATTTTAAAAAGAGGACGAACTAAACATTCAGAGAACATTGATAAATAATGGTTTTATAGTGGGAATGTTAGCAAAGCCCTTTTAGAACATATGTTTTGTTAGCCGGGTGAATTTTCCACTAAGTTTTTTATTTAAAAAATGTATGTTAAATCAACTAAATCAGTTCAGAGATGTTTATCTGCATGAAGCATTAAACAGTTTAATAGCTTTAATAGCTCAGTGCTTCTCTCTGATCATTTTTTTACATTTATTCATTTAGCTGACGCTTTTTATCCAAAGCGACTTACAATTGCTATATATGTCAGAGGTCGCACGCCTCTGGAGCAACTAGGGGTTAAGTGTCTTGCTCAGGGACACATTGGTGTCTCACAGTGGATTCGAACCCGGGTCTCTCACGCCAAAGGAATGTGTCTTATCCATTGCGCCACCACCCCTATTACATCCCCGATCATCTCCATGAGATCCCATCATACAGCAGAGACGCATTAAAAGCAAGGGAATCTAAATCTACAGACTTGTATTAGAACTTAAGTGCGAGTGTTTGTGGTTGTGTTGGATTTTGACAGAATCATTGATGTCTATAGTGGCAGTGGTGTGGGCGGGTTATGTCTCTTATCCAGCCGTGTCTCAGTGCTGGACAGAAACAGTGTGACTGGTATTATAGGATGTCATTGTGAGTGTGGATGTCCTCTGTGCTTCGTCCTCGGGCTAAATGATTCAGCAACTTCACATGAGAATGACAAAGATTAACAGCGCATGCTTGCGTTCAGTAGAATCACACACATTAGCGTTTGAGAACACATGACTGAGAGATTCATATTGTGTTAAAAAGAAAATGCTCTTTAACTTTTGTTAGACATTGTCGATACTGGATCGATCAAACTCCTACACAGTTCACAGTGGTAGATTCATTCCAGCAGTTTTTATTGTCTGTGATTATTACAGAGGAGTATTGCTTCCACACCTCTCTCATTCTGTTTAGTATGTACAGTAAGTGATGGTTTTTTGAGATGTACAGTAAAATGCAGATATAGACTGAGGTCTCACTATGTCACATCATTTTCTCTCTGAGTCACCCTCATTTTGCTCTTGTTTGTGTCAGAGGACAAACAAATCGAGAGCGATGCTGGGAGGTTCGAACGCTAGCATGAATTTATCATTTGTTTTTAACTAATTTTATATTTTATGAAGAAGTTATGAGCCTTACTTGCTAGTGCAAAGATAGATAGATAAATAGATAGAGGGAGAGATGGATGGAGGGATAGATCGAGGGAGGGAGGGATGGATAGATTGATGTAGGGAGGGATAGATGGATGGATGGATGGATGTATGGATGGATGGATGGATGGATGATGGATTGATGAAGGGATGGAGGAAGGGATGGTTGGATGGATATATCTATGTATCCATCAAGGGAGCGAGGGATGGGGGATGGATGGATGGATGGATGGATGGATGGATGGATGGATGGATGGATGGATGGATGGATAGATAGATAGATAGATAGATAGATAGATAGATAGATAGATAGATAGATAGATAGATAGATAGATAGATAGATAGATAAAATGAGGGATGGAGGGAGGGAGGGATGGATGGATGGATGATGGATTGATGTAGGGAGGGAGTTCTGTTTAAAAAAGTCATATTTTTATTCCCACACAGTCAGGTGGTTTACAAACGCTTTGTGAATTGGTTCAAACTAATCTTTATAAAAGGTTGGGCATTAGTGAGAAGGCATCTGTCAATAACATAAATGTGTACATGAGTGTGAGCTTGTGTGTGTGTGTGAGGGAGATATATAGCGTGTGTGCACACGCTCCTAAACGTCCACAATCCACACTCCGACCTCGGCCTGGTTTTCCTGCTTGTGTTGCAGTGAGTGTGGAGCCAAGACCCGCTCCATAAGGAACATCCCGTATCAGAACCTCTCTCGCTCCAGCTTCAGAAGAGAAGCAGTGACATTCACACACACTCGTGACTCTCTGAAGCGTCCCGCTCATGAATATGGATGTGGCCGTCCTGTGATTGGCTCAGCTGTGGTTGAATGACAACCTCTGACAGATCCCCACTGCACGCTATATTAAAGATCCCCGGAGACCCTGGATTCATAATTCACACTCAGATTTAAGACGTGACCGCCATTAGATATGAAGAGCGCAGTGGGGTTTTATGTGGGCTGAACATACAGTATGAATGATCTATGTAAAAGTGTAGTTTTCATAGTATGAGTGGTAACATCACAATAAGGACTAATTTGTTAGTATTAGTTAATGCATTAGCTGACATGAAGTAACAATGAGCAATACTTTATATTTTTCAAGTATTTTTTAATGTTAGTTAATAAAAATGTTCATATTAGTTACTAATGTTACCAGATACATCTTTTGATCTTAAAGGTGCTATATGTAAGAATTTTCATGTATTATTCGCTTTTCATTTCCAATGTGTGAACAGCTTGTAACGAAACTTAAAAAAACGAGACCTTCCTTTACTTTCTAGGTTGCCTATGAAAGCATGTAGACTGATGCAAACATCGCTGTGATCCGATGCTTTCTGAACTGCTGTTTTCTTTATTTATATAGAGCTTTATACAGTACAGATACAGTAGTTTCAAAGCAGCTTTACAGTGATAACAGGACAGCAAGGGTTTCTGAATTCTACATATAGCCTCTTTATTGTATTAGCACACGAAAAAAACAGACAGACAGACAGACAGACAGACAGACAGACAGACAGACAGACAGATCATGCTAACTGCATGATGCAATTAACAAATGTTCTCGTATGAATTAAAATCAATACAAACAACTGGAGATGCAATTCCGTACAGTCTTCAGGAATCTCACAGATGTGTCTAACAAGCTTGGACTCTCGATTTAGATTTTTGTTCCGCGTCTAACTGGCTTTCTAAGTTACCAGTGCTTAACATCGGGGAATCAATATTAAACTGATCCGTCCCTTCAGACGGTGTTTGTGCTGGAATGGCATTGACAAGCTAGCGGTTCATATAAATGCTTGTCTAAGAAGTCAGGTTCGCATTCATCTATTATTCATATACACTCAATGCAGCAGCAAGAGCACCATAATAGACCCTTTGTCATTCACATTAAAATATTAAGCACCAGAAAAAGATTTCAACATTGATAATAATAAGAACCATTATTAATAATTGCCCACTAATTATAATTACATCCTAGTCTGCCAATGGCTGTATGTGTGCACTTTTTAGGAAACATGTCAGGACAGGAATGGAAAAAATTATGTTTACTATTTTTGTAAAAGACTGAATCTTTAGCAGTGACAGTATGGAGATGCAAATGAGGATTGTGATTGGAGGAGATGGGTCACATGACCTGAATCTCAGTCAGGTATCTCCGTTTTTATGTTTTGTTTTGTTTTGTTTTGTTTTTTGCTTCTTTAATGAATGTAATGTAATTGTTCCATTATTTTAAGTCAACTTGCCCCCAAATTGATCCAGCCAGCACAGCTCTGTGTGTGTGCAGATGTTGAGGTCAGACTGAGGATAGAGAGTCAATATCCAGCTGTGATAGAGCACATGTGTTTCCTGGCTGCTTCAGCTGACCGCTTCATAAACCAGCTTCACTTTCCTCCTGTAACGCTGATCTCATCCTCCTCCTTAGAAATATATACCAGCGTGTGTGTGTGTGTGTGTGTGTACTACCCAGCTCTCGTCACGTTGATTTATTGTGCAGCTTTGTGCAGGTGGAGATGGATGTGCTCAGTGATATGTAACCAAGACATGAACAATATTCATGCATGATGTAAACTCATTGACATCACTTGGCTGTAGTTGCATGTTGTCTAGTCTGCTGTCCACTGCCAAATAAACGACCTGAGGGAAACCTTCACTTCCTGTAACCTTGTATCCTCAGTTCTAATTGGATAAGAGCATTGCTATTTTTTATTGTCATTTTTCAAGATACTACAATAATCAGGCATGTCATGCAAATTCCTTTGACTATAGTTGCGTGTTCAAGCATGACGGTCATTTCATACACTTTTGTTGGATGAAGCTATGTTTTTTTTTGTTTTTTGTTTTTTTTTACAAATATTTAAAAGAATATGTCATTATGAACATATTTATTTATTTATTTAAAAAAAACAATAACAAAAAGCTGAATAAACTGGCAATAATACTAGTAATAAATGTGTTTGTGTGTGTGTGTGTGTGTGTGTGTGTGTGTGTGTGTGTATATGTATATATATATATATATATATATATATATATATATATATATATATATGTGTGTGTGTGTAAATATATAATTTGTGCATTTATTATTAGTAGTTATATATTTTATAGGTCAAGCTAAATACTATATAACTTAGACACAAATCCTGACGTGTTTTGTAGCAATAAGCATGGAAATTCAATAGAAACAATTTATTATCATTTTTATTACTATTAATAATAATAATATAGTCTAGAATATGTTTGTCGTTTTCATAAATGTACATTACCCATGATTTTTAATAACTTTGGTAACAGAATGGATTGGCTGACAAGTCAATAATAAATCTATGCATCATATCAGCTGATTGAGTTTTTTGTCTGTTTTTGCATGTTGTGTGTTGTTTGGTCGGCTGTTGTTGCTCACAGCTAAAGCTGTCTCTCTCTCTGAGACAAAGCGCTCGTAAACCTGAACCCTGCACGGCCTCATGAATAATCCATGACATGCTAAAGCACTCTTTAAATCTTTGAGGCCATTCTCGCAGCATCATCAGCACATTCATGACCCACCGCTGTGTGTGTGTGTGTGTGTGTGTGTGTGTGTGTGTGTCTGTGTGTGTAGGTGTGTGTTTGTCTCATACACGCACCTCTGCTCCGTTCCAACTTACAGACGTAATCCACACGTTAACTTCTAATGTTTCGCCACCGTGACGTCTGTATCGAGATCAACAGCTACACGTTATTGATGTGTCAACGTGACGTGATATTTGCATGTACGTCTCTATGGAAGACCATAAGGGCCAAAACGTGTGAAACTGCAGTGTAAACACGTAATTACGTCTTAACGCAATTTACGCGTTAACACAAAATGTACACGTTAACACGTGATTAAATAAAATTGTATTACGTAAATTTCATGCAATTTATGCGTATAACCCGTCATTTACACGTTAATACGTAATGTTAATGTGTAAATTGCGTGTTAAGACGTTTTGGCCCTTTTGGCCTTCCATACGTCTCCATATAAAACAAACGGAGACGTACAAGCACGTATACATGCGTGTTATCTGTCGTGCTTGTCAGTCTCGTCGCCGAATGGACCATTTCGAGCACCATACTTGTGTGGATAGAATTCAAATGAGGGCTCCTTCACTCACTACATGTTTCTTTAACACCATCAGCGAATGAATCTCAAGCTCTCATCCGTCATGTGTGCTACGGACGGGACGATCACGCTGTCACCCTCTTTAAACCTTTCATTTGCCTCCTGCTCCCAGACATATAACAATTTTATTTATTACTTATCATTTATAACGAGCAATTTCACTTTGTTGCTCCATCAGTGCATAATGAATCAGGCAAACACGCCAGAAGTGACTTCAGATGTCTTCCCTGCGGCAGGGTTAGTTAAAATGGCTGTAAAGAGGCTGTTTAATATCAATAGGATCCTGATAATTAATAAGACAAGCTAAGTGAAAAAAATACATAGCACACACTAATACAAATATGATATATTTTAAGATTAACTGCAATTTTGTTATATTCACAGTACTATGTTGGTGATTAAGTTCCCAAAATGTACTCTGGTGTGATTAAATTATGTATTTTTTGTATTATTGTTTATATAATATTATTAATAATATATATCTCTTTAAAAATGTATGAATAAGCTCTCTGAAGCGCGTATGTGGCGGTATTGACTGAGCGGCACTGTTTTTTTTGTTGTTGTTGTTTTTTCTTGTGTAAGAAGTCTTTGTGATCGTCTGGGAAAATATTAAAGTAAAAAATATTTATCCTATGGTCCCTTTAATAGTAATTGTTCCTTTATTCTTGCTAATGTACAGTAATAGAATTACATGTGGCCAGTGTGATATATGAATCGTTTTTAATGAATGTAGTGCACATTATTTACGTCACGCATGTGAAATGGACCCAGACTTGGGCCTTTGGCTCTTTTTCTCTTTGTGCACTACTGGTGCTCAGCTGTTTAATTACCCAGAATGCACTGTTCTGCGTCAGGCTGCAGGGTGAAGGAGCCCATTTCAAAAGATTTGTTTCCTTCTCTTGCATAAATATGGACAAAAATGAATGCAGTTTCATCCCGTCTTTGGTCTGGGTCAGGCCAGAGGATCTCGTCAGCATCACAGGCTATATTGGTCCTATAGGCAGCGGGGGGGAAATCCTCTTGCTAACCTGTTCCCCCGCTGACACGCATCAACTGAAATATCTGGCAGGCTTCTTCCATTTCATCATCTCTGTCATTTCATATGTCCTTTTTACAAAATGGAAGCATTCAGAAACTCTATCTGTATGTGAGGCAATTTGATCCATTTCTTTTTATTACAGTAGTATAGGGCAACAGCTACAGTTGGTGTATGTGTTGTAACAGCACAGTGTACAGCTCTCAACAGTTACAGTAGAGAGCAGTCTGAAGGACATATACTGTACCTGTTCTTCTCCATGAAGGTTCTGATGATCGAGGCGACGGTGAAGCGACTCAAGTTTGGCTGAACTCGTAGCCCAGCCTCCCTCATTTCACACCATGGACAAAGACATGGGCAACTAGAGTGGCACTGCTTGTCTCTTTGGCCTTGCCCTTCGCCTTCACCTTCCTCCACTCCCATCTACTCTTCCTCCTCTTCCTCCACTCCAGTGTCCTCATCCTCTTCCTTCATGTCTTTCTGGATCCATTGTTCCAAAACTGAATGAACTGATTCGGGCCCTTTCATCTATCTATTGAATGTTCTGATTAGTGTGTGATCAGTTTTGACTCTTAGTGTTTCCATTTGGGTAATTGTGTGCTAACTGAGCTGAAGCTGTGCTGACTTGAGTGAACAATATTGAATGCTAGTGCTTTCTAAATGACAACATGGTGTAGGCAATGAGAAATGAAGGGATTTGTGTGTAGGGTTTTGCAGTGACAGTTCAACAAATCTGACTCATGTGTCAAAACAGGGAATAGTGTTTATAGTTCTGGGAAATGGGAGTGCTCTTTGATAAATGGCGTTATGGTTTTGAAATTTTAGTTCAAAAGCCTGGTTATAGTGTTTAGGCAATCAAGAAAAATTGTAATCTCACATCATTAACGTTATTCATTGAACTTAATCCTTCTCGGGTCACTTTCATCTGTAGTGTTTAGATGATTCCTGCAGCAGATGTGTTGTAATCTAAACTCTTTCTGAGTTCCTGATGTGCTGTAAATGCTTTGGGCCGTTGTTTCGTCTCTCATTATTTTCTCAGAGTATATGAAGCGTCTAAAGAGCTTATTTTCTGCTTTCTAGGCTATTGAGAGGCAGTTTTGTTTGCTGAAAACATCAAAGAACTTTAGATAAGCACAAGTTTATTAATAAATAAGCCTTTTCACCAATCCTGCACAACAAAATGCACAAAATATTTTGTGAGAAAGTGACATGCTCGAGCGAAACAGTCACTGTTTTAGAATCAATTTATTGAATCCAGTTATTGGATTTCATTCGGCAAATATGATGCAGGGCGGTATAATGACAGAATTGTCTTTTTTAGGTGATCTATCCCTTTAAGAATTATAAATGCATAGGAATAAAGCCAAGCAGAGCTTTGATGGCTCGGTTGGGCTGTTCATTGTCATCGCTGTGCGGAGTCCAGATCCTGGACATGCGATCAGGCACGCCTGAGGTGTCGTGATGTGCCAGACGTCATTGATCTCCAGCGCTTTCCTTGCTCTTGGCATGTTCCTTCCTTTCCCTTGTTTTGGAAACACTGTCTCCAGAGACACTACTGGGTCATGCATAATCAAGCACATCTAGCTCCTAATGCAACGTTTTGCTTGTTATAGATCATTCTTTAATAGGTTTGTTTGATTAGTCATGTTAGATAGAGAGTTTTGCACAGGCAGACACCACACACATTCCCTTCAGTATTACAAATAAAAATATCGTATCTTTCCCCGCTGTTTTAAGCACATTATTTTACATAGAACATTTATTTTGACCTTTAGATGGTCATTACTGTAACAGTATTATTCTACTGTATTTGATGAAATTTGGCACACAGATAAAGGACAGTATGAAAATTAACCACAGCAAGTTTTTTTTACGTTTTTTGCCGTATTTTTACAGCCATGCGAGGCACAAATTAAAGCTTGGCGGGCCGCATGAGGTTCGCGAGCCGCGCAATGAGTAACCCCGGTCTATGGGAAGAACAGGCCGAGAGTGAGTGGAGGGATGCTAAAAACTGTCAAGGAATGTTAGGTGTAACGATCACCAGCTGGAGTGCCCTTGAGAGCCACCAGAGGGCACTCCACATAAGACTCTCCTATTCACTCACAAACTACAGTTCCCATAACTCACTGCCTGGACTCATCACTTATCACTGATCACATTCACCTGTACCTCATTCACTGATTGCATTCACCTGTCTCATCCTGTTAGTCTGTCTATTTATACCATGTTCATTCATTCACTCACTGCGAAGTCTTGTTGTACTGTTAGTCTGCATTTCCGAGCATTTTCCCTGGTTTCTTGTCTGGTTTTTGAATATCTCGCCCTGGTCCCTGGATTACTCTCTTGCCTCTGGTCCCTGCCTGTTTTGTTAGTTTGTTTCGTTATTTGTTTGTTTGGACTGCCTACCTGTGTTTTGACCTTTTGCCTGTACTTTGGATTACGCCTTTGGATTACCCCTTCAATAAAAGCTGCACTTGGATCTTAACCTTCGTGTCTCGGAGCAGTTCATGACAGAAGACTTCGCCGCACCCAGATCCAGCAGCATGACCTCCAGGAGTCCAGGAGCACAGATTATGTGTCTCCGTCAGGAAAACCGTCCCATTGAGGAATATGTTATTGACTTTATTAAGCTGGCACCTTTAACATCTTTTGATGAGGTTTGCTTAATGATATTTTTCCGTGGAGGACTATCCGAACCGCTTAGTTCCCTTATGCCACTTCATCACCCTAGCTGGAGTCTTAAACAGTATATTGTTAACGCTCTTTTGCTGGCCGGTTCACCTCTCACGTTGGGTTTTGCGGAGGAGCTCCGCAAATCGACAGTATCCCCTGAGCCTGCACTTCACGCCAGTCCAGCCGAGCCTGCACTTCACGCCAGTCCAGCCGAGTCCGCACTTCACGCCAAATCTGCCGAAGCCAAGGCAGTATGCGACATGCCCGCAAAGCTAGAGCCCTCATCGCTGCCCAGCACAGAGCCCTCATCGCTGCCCAGCACAGAGCCCTCATCGCTGCCCAGCACAGAGCCCTCATCGCTGCCCAGCACAGAGCCCTCATCGCTGCCCAGCACAGAGCCCTCATCGCTGCCCAGCACAGAGCCCTCATCGCTGCCCAGCACAGAGCCCTCTTCGCCGCTGGTTCCGTCAAGCTCAGAGCTTCACGTCAGTCCTGCCGAGCCAGAGCCAGAGCTTCACGTCACGTCCGCCCGTCCAGAGTCTCGTCTCGCCGAGACTGAATCTGTTCCTGAGCCTGATACTGACCCTGAGCCTGAATCTGTTCCTCTTCCTCTTTCCACGCCTGTGTCTTCGGACAAGATGGCCGACTCCACGCCTGTGTCTTCGGACAAGATGGCCGACTCCACGCCTGTGTCCTCGGACAAGATGGCCACCACCGAGCCTGTGTCTTCGGACAAGATGGTCTCCGCCGAACCAGTGTCTCCGGACAAGATGGTCGCCACCGCCGAGCAAGTGTCTCGGGACAAGATGGTCTCCGCCAAGCCAGTGTCCTCAGCAGAGTTGCCCTCAGCAGAGATGGCTGCTGACATGCCTTTCCCTGAGCCGGTGTCTGTTCCAGTTCCTGAGCCAGAGCCAGAGCCAGAGCCAGAGCCAGAGCCAGAGCCAGTGCCTGTGTCTGTGTCTGTGTCTGTGTCTGTGTCTGTGTCTGTTCCAGTTCCTGAGCCAGAGCCAGTGTCTGTGTCTGTTCCTGAACCTGAGTCGGTGGTGCCGGTTCCAGTGCCAGTTCCGGTGATGCCAGTTCCAGTTCCTGAGCCGTTGGTGTCTGTTCCAGTTCCTCCGCCGTGGTCGCCCGAGGGGTCTTCACCGCCGTGGTCGCCCGAGGGGTCTTCACCGCCGTGGCCGCCCAAGGGGTCTTCACCGCCGTGGCTGCCCGAGGGAAAGTCTCCGCTCTGGCCGCCCGATGAACTGTTGTCTCTGCCTTGGTCGTCCGATGAACTGTTGTCTCTGCCTTGGTCGTCCGATGGACTGTTGACTCCGCCCTGGCCGCCCGAGGGAAAGTCTCCGCCCAGGCCGCCTGAATGGTCGTTTATGCCCTGGCCGCCTGAAGGTTCGTCTCCTCCCTGGCCGCCTGAATGGTCGTCTCCTCCCTGGCCGCCTGAAGGTTCCTCTCCTCCCTGGCCGCCTGAAGGGTTGTCTCCGCCCTGGTCGCCTGCACAGCCTGCTCCGCCCTGGTCGCCTGCACAGCCTGCTCCGCCCTGGTCGCCTGCACAGCCTGCTCCGCCCTGGTCGCCTGCACAGCCTGCTCCGCCCTGGTCACCTGCACAGCCTGATCCGCCCTGGCCTCCCATCCTGCTGCAGTATCCAGGTCCTCTGCCGCTCCACGGGCCTGGCCCTCCATCCCGCCCCCAGGTCCGCCTCCGCTCCACCTCCCTCCTGGACAGTTTAGGAGCGTCTGGAATCCGCTCCTTAAAGGGGGGGCTATGTAACGATCACCAGCTGGAGTGCCCTTGAGAGCCACCAGAGGGCACTCCACATAAGACTCTCCTATTCACTCACAAACTACAGTTCCCATAACTCACTGCCTGGACTCATCACTTATCACTGATCACATTCACCTGTACCTCATTCACTGATTGCATTCACCTGTCTCATCCTGTTAGTCTGTCTATTTATACCATGTTCATTCATTCACTCACTGCGAAGTCTTGTTGTACTGTTAGTCTGCATTTCCGAGCATTTTCCCTGGTTTCTTGTCTGGTTTTTGAATATCTCGCCCTGGTCCCTGGATTACTCTCTTGCCTCTGGTCCCTGCCTGTTTTGTTAGTTTGTTTCGTTATTTGTTTGTTTGGACTGCCTACCTGTGTTTTGACCTTTTGCCTGTACTTTGGATTACGCCTTTGGATTACCCCTTCAATAAAAGCTGCACTTGGATCTTAACCTTCGTGTCTCGGAGCAGTTCATGACATTAGGTGAGTTGACAAAGTGAATAAATATATGCTTCCTCTCATGCTGATAGTGTAGACCGTAGACGGTCATTGTTTGATGACAAGTTGATTGGATTGATTATTTGAATGTGCTCCTCTCGAACTTTGTTTATAAAACCTTATGTGTAGATTCCGCCATCGCGTCTGTTATAGAAGATTTCGACAGCGCATTGATTTTAAAAGAGGAACAGAGAACCAAGATCAAGACATTTGTCGATCGGAAACATGAATGAAAAACATACGTCACTTACTCCGTTGCTCTGATTGGTTATAGGTCTATCCAATTGAGTGCAGAGGCATTTTCCTTCCTGGTTCGGTTGAAACACGCCCCATAATCACAGCCCAATGGAGCATCAGACTCACATTCTGACTAGAATCTGAGTATGACGACGTCAGGCTAACAAATACTACCATATAGAACTACTTTAAAAAGTATTATAGTAATGGACGGAAAATGGGCTAAATTGCGATTTGGCAATTAATATGGTTTCATTTTTAAGCAAATTTTTATTTATTTATTTGTTTGCGGTTTGTACAGGTACATGGTCTTCAGAGAATTTAAAAATATTTGTTTTCTTACACTGTCCTGAGTACTGTATTTCACACTGAACATGAAGTTACAAGGATATTTTTTGTGATTTTTTTCCTATTGTAATCACAGACAAAGAAATCTCATTATTTGAGGCCTGGATGGTTTTTGGCAGTGAAATGCTATGTGAATATTACATTGGTCCCTTAGGCTGATGAAACCTGATGTAAGGTGATTTGAAACATGTTGCACACCTGCTTCGGTCTGCTTGACCACTACAGCAGGGAAACTCAAGCTGCACTGAAAACAAAGAAAAATAGAAAGACACAGAGAGCTAAACATTCTGCCATCATAAAACTGATTCATACATATAACACACGCGTCTCCTCCTCATGGGACTAATTAACATCATGATTTAAAACCATTTATAAAGTCTCTTATTAGTTCTATTGAGATGTTTTGCATTGTGATATTATTTTCATAATCATTTAAGGACTTAATTTTACTATAATGCATCTGGACATTCCAATACTGATGGTCATTAGTGTAATGAGTAATATTTTATTGCATCACATCAACAATATAAGCTATATATTAGCTATATTAGCTTGGCAAGTCACTCCTGGAATTTGTTTTGAGATTTTTTTGTAATGCAATGTATTCTATTTTATTTAAGAAGAATTATTTTAAAATAGATTAAAAAGCATTCATATAATATATATATATATATAATTTTATAAATTTTTCTTCAAAAATATGAAGCTGAATATATGTGTGTGTGTGTGTGTGTATTTATATGATTTTTTGTTTAATTAATTAATTTAAATAAATTAAAATATTAAAATATGATTTGCATTGTGACATTTTTTACATTTATTTATTTGTCATTTCCATTATTTCAAATGCTGTTACTTATTGGATGGTTATAGTGTAATGGAGTAATATTTTCCTGTACCACATTAACAATATAATGGTAAATCATTTATTTTTTATTAAATCGGACTAAATTAAAATCAGTGCAACAAATACAACCTTGTGTACAAAATATTATAATACTTCAAATGTTAATAGTATTTCATTGAAAATAATATCACGATGCAAACATTATAAAGGCTTCATATTTTTAAGCGAAATTGTATTTATTTATTTAGGGGTGACGTAAATAAAGTCTGTCATGTTCCTGAAAGGTTTTGTGAGATTTTTGCAATGCAGTGCATTTTATACAGTGCTTCATTTATTCCTTTTAAAGGGGTTTTGTAATGATTTCGAAGTGATGTTTTGGTTAATCAGACGAAGCACTTCCTGTTTCACATCCAGAACATCATGATATATCTGACCTGTGATGCATGAACACACAAAACAACTTTTTCGACACAAACAGTCCTGTTGTTTTGCTCCAGAAAACACCCTCAGACCAATTGATCGCGCACTCTGTGCACCTGCGTGTTGTGCTTTGCTCTGTTATTGCTTTTTTCCTCCTGTTTTTCCTGTGAGGAGGAAGATGAGGAGGAAGATGAGGAGGAAATAGGCTGAGCAGCAGCTGGAATTCACACAGGCTGGTGTGTTTGCTCTCGCCCAAAATGAGCAAACGAACACTTTTAAGTGCTTTTTTTAAGGTTAACAAGATCCTCAGACCCGGGGAGGTTGACTGACAGCAGGACTGATTGCTTTTAAGAGTTCCACTGTCGACCCAAACCAGAGTTTTGTGGGGTCTCATTTTGCCTTAAAAGTGTGAAATTTAACTGATAAATTATACCAACTTCAAATGCAGAGGCAACTAGACATTATACAGTAGATTGATTCCCGCTATTGTTCTGTGTCTTTATTACCTTCCTGCAATTTTAAAACTATTTAAATGAAATGCTACATTTTTTACAGGGAAATCGAGTGATTATTTATTTCATGTTCACATAATAAATGTGAAACGTATTACAGTTTTTCTTGATTGCCTAAACACTGTAACCAGGCTTTTGAACTAAAATTTCAAAACCATAACGACCAAAACCATTTATCAAAAAAACACACACATTTCCCTAACCTCCTCAGACCCGGTGTCCACATACGTGGACATCACATTTTTGGATGTGTGCAGCATAATACTTAATTCTGTGTAACTGGAACATGTTTTTCACAAACGTGGACACTTACACTGCCATCTGGTGGTGTCAGAAGAAAAAAAAATGTAACATAAATAATGTCAAGATGGCGGAGAACACAGGCGAAATGTCACGCAGCCACATCAGACCAAAACGTCCACAATGTAAAAAAATTAATAACATTTCATTGTTGATTCTTGTTAAGTTATGCATAATAGTGTTGTATGATTAAAATGGCATGCACATTTGACAAACTTTTGTAACAGGGAAGATTTACTATGCTGCTAAATTTGATGTCCACATATGTGGACACTGAGACTTAACTTCGATGAAACTGTATAAGAATGTGAGCAAAAAAATTCGAATTTGTTGCACTGAGCTTCGTGACGCAAACTGGCTCACGATCACGATCGCGCGCGCGCACACACACACACACACACACACACACACATGTGCACTCTTGCTCACTCGCGATCGCGTGCACAAACACACACACACACACACACACACACACACACACACACACACACACACACACACACACTCTTGCTCACTCGCGATCGCGTGCACAAACACACACACAAACACACTTTTGCTCACTCACTCGCGCGCACACACACACACACACACACACACACACTTGCTCACTCGCGATCGCGTGCACAAACACACACACACACACACACACACACACACACACTCTCTTGCTCACTCGCGATCGCGCGCGCGCATACACACACGCTCACTCTCTCACACACACTCTCTTGCTCTCTTGCTCACTCGCGATCGCACCGTACACACACACACACACACACACACACTCTTGCTCACTCGCGATCGCGCGCGCGCATACACACACGCTCACTCTCTCACACACACTCTCTTGCTCTCTTGCTCACTCGCGATCGCACCGTACACACACACACACACACACACACAAATAAAAAGAACATTACTAGTTTGGAGAAGTTGAAGTTTTGGAGTGTTACAAAAAAGAAAGCAAATTTTCATGTTTTTTGGATCTGTTTTTTTGCATTTTGTTTTTCCATATCAATGTTCAGAAGTGGTGATCGGTTGACAGCTCCGCCCCTCTCTTCAATCGAGTGTCCAAGACATACGGCCAGATGAAACGACCACAAAGTCGATCATCGACCTCCGGCCTATAGGGCATCCTGGTGCCATGTGCACTGATGGGCACCCTTATGCTTGAACATGGTGTTCGTTATGGACAAGCTGTAACTGGCACAGAAGTCAAATAACAGAACACCGCTCGGGTTCAGATCAGGGGGGCTGTTCCTCCCAATCACGCCCCTCCAGGTGTCACTGTCGCTGCCCACGTGGGCGTTGAAGTCCCCCAGTAGAACAACGGAGTCCCCAGTCGGAGCACTTTCCAGCACCCCTCCCAGAGACCCCAAGAAGGCCGTGTACTCTACACTGCCGTTTGGCCCATAGGCGCACACAACAGTGAGAGACCAATCCCCGACCCGAAGGCGCAGGGAAGCGACCCTCTTGTTCACTGGGGTGAATTCCAACACATGGCAGCTGAGCTGGGGGGCTATAAGCAAACCCACACCAGCCCGCCGCCTCTCACCATGGGCAACTCCAGAGTGGTAAAGAGTCCATCCTCTCTCCAGGAGTGTGGTTCCAGAGCCCAAGCTGTGCTTGGAGGTGATCCCAACCATGTCTAGTCGGTACCTCTCAACCTCACGCACAATCTCAGGCTCCTTCCCCGCCAGCGAGGTGACATTTCACGTCCCTAGAGCTAGTTTCCGTGTCCAGGGATCGGGTCGTCGAGGCCCCTGCCTTCGACTGCTGCCAGATCCTCTAAGCACCGGTCCCTTACAGTCCCTCCTACGGGTGGTAAGCCCATGGGAGGACGGCCCCAGGTTGCTTCCTCGGGCTGAGCCCGGCCGGACCCCTTGGGGGGAGGCCCGGCCACCAGGCGCTCTCATACTCCAGGGTGGGGCCCCGGCAAAATTTTCGGATCCAACTCACCTGGGCTGAGCTGTGGGTCCTGTGCTGTGGGTCATGACCGAAAGGACAAGATCCCCGATTCAGGTGACCGAAATGAGCTTTCTCCCCAGGGTGGCTGGGCGATCCCTTAGAGATATGGTGAGAAGCTCGGTCACTCGATAGGAGCTCAGCTGAGGTGGCTCGGGCATCTGTTCCGGATGCCTCCTGGACGCCTTCCCGGGAAGGTGTTCCGGGCGCGTCCCACCGGAAGGGACTATGTCTTCCAGCTGGCCTGGGAACGCCTCGGTGTCCCCCCGGAAGAGCTGGAGGAAGTGTCTAGAGTGAGGGAAGTCTGGGCATTTCTTCTTTCTTCTTCTGCCCCCGCGACCCGGCCCCGGATAAGCGGAAGATGTATGTTATGTATGTTCAGAAGTTATACAAGAGTAACAACGAAAAATGTTCAGGCACTGGCTGTAAATAAAAGAGATTTGCATTTTGTTACACAATGGTGTCTTGATTGTTTTCTGTGAATTCAGACCCAGTGTCCACATATGTGGACATAATTTTTTTCAAAAAGTGCTTCATGTTCAAAGATAATATCTGGTTATTATATGTATTGGTCCCTCCTAACCCCAAAAAGCTAGAAGAAATCTAAAATGCACGTCAAACCAAAGCTCGGGTCTGAGGAGGCTAAACTATAAGCACTATTCCCCTGTTTTGAGGCATGAGTCAGATTTGTTGAACTGTCACTGCAAAACTCTACACACAAATCCCAATGGATCCAGAAAGACATGAAGGAAGAGGTCGAGGTAGCAACACAAGCAACATAACTTTCCAGTTTTGGAAATGTTGTTTTGAATTTATTGCACCAGTGTGTAAGACTATGTTGTAGTGTGTGTGTGTGTGTGTGTGTGTGTGTGTGTGTGTGTGTGTGTGTGTGTGTGTGTGTGTGTGTGTGTGTGTGTGTGTGTGTGTGTGTGTGTGTGTGTGTGTGTGTGTGTGTGTGTGTGTGTGTGTGTGTGTGTGAAATGTGATTAATGTGGGTTTGAAAGTAGAACAGTATTTAAATGACGATATTAAAGTTTTCGTCTGAGAAAGAATGTGAACGCAGTGCTAAAGTGCTAAAGAAAGTGGAAAGAACGTGTGAGTAAATGAGGGAGAAAAGAAAGTTAAAGGAAAGTTGATAGATGGAAGTCGTAAGAAGATTGAAGGTTAAAAGAAGGTTGAAAGATTTAAGTCTTAAGGGAATCCTTTGAAAGAAAGATCTATAATAAATATTCTTTTTTATTTTTTAAAAGTACTGTATTTTATTTTATTTTTCTAAACTGTTTTAATTATTCTTATTTCCTTTCATTATTTTAATTTCTTCTATGTAAAGCACTTTGAATTGCCATTGTGTATGAAATGTGCTATATAAATAAACTTGCCTTGCCTTGCCTTGTGTGTGTGTGTGTGTGTGTGTGTGTGTGTGTGTGTGTGTGTGTGTGTGTGTGTGTGTGTGTGTGTGTGTGTGTGTGTGTGTGTGTGTGTGTGTGTGAAGTTTAGTTTTTCAGCAAGAGTGAATGGTTTTGAGTGCAGAGCTTCATTTTGACCTGAAAAAAGGATGTTTGGGGAACTGGTGAGACGTTATGGATTTGTGTTTACTTTTTTGAGAATACTAGGCATATTTTCAAGAAATGTGTTTAAGCAATCGAGAAAAACTGTAATATTTATATATATATATATATATATATATATATATTATTTTTATTTATTTTTTTTATCAAAAGAATTTATGCATAAGTAAACAAAATCTATTCATTAATATTACCATGATTTGGATATAAGTGTGTGTGTGTGTGTGTGTGTGTGTGTGTGTGTGTGTGTGTGTGTGTGTGTGTGTGTGTGTGTGTGTGTGTATTTATAAGAATTTCCCTCAACTTATTTCTGAGTCTGCTTCCATTTATTTGTGAAAAAATATGAATATCTATTTAATATTTGTCTTCTATATGAACATGTACTTACTTCATGTTTGTTCAGTGATCATCAGATCTCACGCCTCCGTTACAGGCTGGACTCTCAGAGGAAATACTGATATGAACTGAAAGATATTTTCCATAACTAATCTACCGGGGGATTGAGTTCAGTGCTTTGAGTTTGTTCAAATAAAAGGAAAGGCTTTCCAATCCTGTACGGCTGATAGTTGAAGTGTGTTTCTGACTCTTCGACATCGCTGTGGATTTAAATATTTCATAAAGATGGCTATTTCTATTTGCATAATTCCATATGTGGATTGTCATGCATAATTAATATGCATCAGATTTCATCCCACGAGACACTGAAGGACCTTCTGTTTAGTCAGACCAAGAGAACCCTGGAGTATTGGACTAAGTGTTTATGAAAATGGCCTGATGAAATCATGAAGGTTTGAGGATAGTGATCTTTATTTAACATCATCAGTGTCAGTAAATTACATCCCAGCTGACAAACATTTTGCTAATGTTCCCATTAAAGCTGCTGTCCGTAACTTTTTTGGGTTGAAAATTATCCAAAATAAATCTTCAGTGTTCAAGACTCTCTGCTTGGCTCAGCTTGATTCAAAACGGTAAGCTTGTAGTAATGTTTTTAACTCCAGTGGTGCTGGTGGAGCATGTCTGTGCGTCATTACGTCACATCTGTACACATAAAGAAGAGTCTCGGCTAGTAGGCCATGAGTGTGAGGATGATGGAGGTGGAGATTTATAGCCTTTTCTCACAGAACTTGATATAATTAAACTTAGCAATTTGATGGCGGATCCAGAAAGGTTCAAACGACAATCACCGCAGTGACAACTGGAGATTCACACGTTGTAAAACGCGAAAGACTTCGGACTTCGGAGTGGCTACAGAATAAAAGAGACTGCAACCGGCCCGTGCGAACACAAGGATAAATATCGGAAGGGCATTAAATGTAGTCACGCAATGCTGATGATGTTAACATTAACAATTTGAGAACAAAGTATAATTTGCACGGTTTGACGTGATATGATTAGATGACGTTAGATTTAATCAGTGCGATTTACAGCAATGCTTTTTTCCCCTTAGTTGGTCAGAACAAAAGTGGATGTTACTTGTTCAGACGACATTAACTGGTGAAGATTCTTATGTTGGTCATACTTCCAAAAAGTAGAATCTGTGATTGTGAATGACTCCACACCGGCGGCGACCGACAGCCGCACATTCTCCTCAAAACATCGGATTCATCCGCGCTGTGCCGTGCCGAGGCATAACCCACGTAAAGCTGATAATTCCGCAATAACTGCATTTGCAGATTTCGAACAGAGATGGCGACAAAGAGGAAAAACTACGGACTGCAGCTTTATGAAAACTTTATTTCTTAATGTTCTCTGAACGTTCAAAGCTTCCAGTTTTTAAAATGTTCTAAAACATGTATATATATATATATATATATATATATATATATATATATTTTATATATTTCTAAGGAAACATTCAATTTTATTATTCTTCAAACATTATGTAATGTTAACTTTGAGTGTTCTCAAGTTAGTAACATTTAAAAAATGTAAGATGACCCTCCAACTTAAACATTTCACAAATACGTTTCATGAATGTTTCAATACGTTTTTGCACATACTAAGAAAAATATGAAAATTATGAAATTATGAAATTAAAAATTATGAAAAATAAATATGATATGCTATGTCATAATTTTGACATTCAAAGTAAAACAAATAATGGTATAAAAAAATCCTAAATAAAATCCTGAAATACCAAGTCATACTTGTGACATACTAAGTCAAAATGGACATACTAGGTCGAAATTATGTCCAACATAGTCCAAAAGTCCAAATCTTGACATAAAAAGACAAAATTATGACAAAAAAAGTCATAATTATGACATTCAAAGTAAAAAATCATGGAATAAAAAGTCAAAATCATGAAATACCAAGTCATAATTACATACGAAGTCAAAAATAGTCCAAATCATGACAAAAAGATGAAATTATGACAAAAAAAGTCAAACATATGGTATTTAATGGTATCAACTTGGTATGTAATAATTATGACTCAGTATATCATAATTCTTAGTATGTCATAATCTACATTTTCGTGTCATAATTATTAATATGACATAAAATAGTAACAATAGTAACAGAGACTAGTGTATATCTACAATAATTTTATTGACTGATCTAATGGTATTAATATTATTACTAATACTATTATTACTATTATT
Source organism: Leuciscus leuciscus (assembly GCF_965113295.1). Taxonomy (NCBI): domain Eukaryota; kingdom Metazoa; phylum Chordata; class Actinopteri; order Cypriniformes; family Leuciscidae; genus Leuciscus; species Leuciscus leuciscus. The sequence goes on from NC_138742.1 coordinate 5,810,449, forward strand.
ATAAATTACTAATGCTAATCCTATTATTTTCATGAATATTATTGTTGTTACTACTACTACTACCACTACTACTACTACTATTACTACTACTACTACTATTATTACTGTTATTATTATTAGTATGTTTACTTCTTCCACTACAGCTCTATTACTATTACTATGATTGTCTTAAATTGCCTCTATCTATATCTATATCACTAAAATATCCCATTACTTACCAATGTACCTGCATACACCACTATATCGATTATCTATATTTAGCCATTTTCTCTTTCTTTGTTTTTGTTGTGTTTTTGTTTTTCACTCGTCTGTATGTGTGTCATTGATTTCTTACCTTGTATAAGCTTCTGTTTGGTTAATGTGCAATAAAAAAAACACCTTAAAATGTTACTAAAAAATAAATAAAATAGTAACACTACATATTTTGGCCAAAAGGGTGGTATTTTTCTCTCTCCTTTTTCCACCTTTTTGTTACTTCTTAAGGCTGAATTTTTAAAATAGTGAAATTAGTTTTGCCTGTACTGCTCAGTGACTTGAAAAACCAACATGAAAAAGAATTGTGAAAGGATTGTGGAGCGTGATCCTGACAAAATTTTTTTAATAAAAAAATCCTGATGATATTTTTGCTGTTTCGCCCACCCCTAGTGTGTATTTATCATATGAATATGTGTCTGATGAACTATTACCTATTCAAATAACCTATAAAATAATTGTATATACTTATTTATATCCTATAAGAGCTATAAGAACACTGCAACATGCACATATTTCTAACAGGAAATCTTTATTTTTTGTTTTACGTGCTATAAAAATCCTATGAAGTACAGTATGCAATAATATGCAATATCTTCCCAAATATGTTTTTATTTTCAAGATGATAACTGGATGCAATTCTCTGAATTCAGCATTAGAGACATGCAAGTTCACAAACGGTGCAGGAGTTCATTACAGTTTCAGTGCAGATGGACAAGTTGATGAATTAGAGTTAGAACAGCGTAATGTGGAGCGCAGGTGTACAATATTTGCCTAAATGGATTATATTGTTACACTATAGATCATATTGCAATTCTAGTGATCTGCTTTGGGACTTCATTTTTCTTCAAGGTTCATTTTTGTTGAATTTAAGATACAGTTCCTCCTGCATGTATTTATAAGACTTAGTATTTTTTCCTAGAGCCCAGATATGATTACCTAACTGGGGCAAGGAAGGAACAATCCCTCTCTCTGAGACAGAAATCAATGCCAGCGCTGCGTTGAGGAGGGATTGCTCAGCGCCGGTGGGTCGATCTGGATTGGCGCAGCTTTTCGAGCAGAATTAATGCTACAAGACCTCACTGTGATAGATCAGCGCTGGTCTTTGCTCAGTGTCTTCAGGTCTCCTCAACATGTGTGTTTGCAGGAGCAGTTCAGCAATGACAACGGCTTGGCCTGACGGCGGAAAAGAGGCGAAAAGATTATTAGAGAATGTTTTATTAGAATTAGAAAATACTATTTCAGTCCTTCGACTTCAAAATTTTACTTTTAATTCAATGTGTTACTTGCACATTTTTTTGTAATTATTTCTCTACACTAGTTTATTTTTATTTTTGTTACGACAACATTTTTTACATACCAGTGAAATTTTACAATTCCTGATTCCAATTTTGATACCACAAAAAATACCAGCCTAATTAATATATAATTAATAAATGAACATTATTAAAGACAAGTAAACAGTTATGAATAAAATAACAAATTACATGTGATAGAACATACAATACATTAAAACAAAGATAAAAATTTAATAAAAAGTTATTTTCAAGAAGGTTGAAATTGAAAAGAAATCGAATAGGGTAATTAAATGTAAAATAACACTGCACAGTCTTCACTGTAGGGCTGTAGTCCGGACTCAAGACTGTTTTTCTATGGTCTCGGACTTGTCTTGGACTCGCTGGTATTCGGACTCGGACTTGTCTCGGTCTCGGCCACTGGTCTTGCCAAATATGGCTTTTGGTCTCGAGTCCAGGTGTCTTTATTATGTTCCCAGTCGCCACGACGTATGTGTGCTTACTGGGAACAATAATAGCCAGCTCCCGACGTTGGTGGTCCCAAAGGTGGTCTTGACTACAGCCCTACTTCACTGTATAAATTACATAGAGATAGGGATGTGACGTTGGGATGTAGCGCCAATTCGGGGGCGGATTGCTTGAATGGTGAGTTCATTAGCCTATTATTTTTAATGAAAAACACAAATACAAAACAGTAGACTACAATGACAAACTCATAAATAGCCATTTTTTTCATTTCGCGCTTTGACATCGAATATTCCGCCATCATCTTGTTAGTCAGCTCTCGTGATGAATGAAATCTGACTCCTGTTGCTGATCTGCGCTGCGACTCTCGTTCGGCTCACGATTTATAAAGCAGACACGTTCAGTTTTTAATTGTAGTGTCTGTTCTCTAACTGAACTAAATGATTTTTATAAAAAATCTATAAAAAATCAAACCGACAGTGGGGTGTGGTGCTGCGGTGGGAAAGTGATGTAACCGGTGTTGATTCTGAACGCCAGTAACACCGTCAACACCGACTATCGTAGCGAGCCATAGAGATTAATATTGACTAAAGTTACAGGAAAGATTCAGTCGAGAGCAGTGAGAGATATTCTCTCTTCAGTCTTTTGTTGTTTGATTAACATTAATGACACAGACAGCTGCAGGTTTATTAGGCTGCTGTCACTTTAAGACCAAAAGTGTGGATCTAATGACACACAAGTGTGTTCTCTCAACTGTGCACGTGTGTATTTGTCTGTTCAAGTGTCAGGGGTGTCGCTAGACCCCCTTTTTTTTGCGTTTGCTTGCTAATCTTTTGCGTTCCCCCGAGAAACGTTGCGTTCGCTAGCAAAGAACTCAAAAGCTTTGCGAGCGGATGCAAAGTTTCTCCGGGGAACGCAAAACATTTGCAAGAGAATGCGAACACATTGAATCATAATTTCTCCTCCCATCTCATATTTTTTTCCTTCTCCATGTCTCTTTATGCACTCTGTACTTGTGAATGAAAAACAGCTCTTTATTGTGTGTGTAGCTTTATTGTGTGTGTAGCTAAATGACTCTATACTGCAGTAATAACCATTTACATACAAAACAGAATAATTAAAAAAAAAGTATCAAAATATTGGCACACTTTTTGGGGTCTTGTGCCCAAATACGGATGAAAGACTAGAAACGCCTCTGTTAAGAGCAAGAAGATGCGAAAGAGAATTCAATTCGCTATGCACGCACTGTCTCGCTTCTGTATATCAACTTGCTGTTTATTCTGGCCAAGAACCGGCCAATTTGACAAGCTTGATTGACATGTAAAGTCGTAAAGTTCAGATAAATCTCACTACAATATCAGATAAAAAAAATTGGGATGTTTGAATAATTAAATATAGCTTGTACTATAACGTCAGAATGTGGCTTATACAATCACATTTCAGAAGCATAACTATGCTTTTTATAATAATAAATAGCATATTACTCTGCAATTGAATGCTTCCTGTTCTTATTTGGTCTTCCCAGTCATCACTGAACACTCTCTGTCACACTACTTTACTCTAATGTGCTCATGCTGCTGGAAATTGTTCTCATTTCACAGTGAGATTAGATTTGTGCCGCAACAAACAGGGTCTGAGGATGAGACTCCACCTTCATTTATCATTTGCAGCATTGTGTTATATATTTAAATAATATATTCTTGTCTGAAAGCAGACTTATGATCATAGAAGGGAAGATGATTATTATGCTGTTATTTATGTTTTATTTGCTGTCACGCTATTTGTCTACTAAAAGAGTCTAATCTAGAAGTGTTGTTATAGCTGGGTGATGCAGATAAAAAAAGATCTCTATTACTCAGCCATTGTCGTCAGTTGGATTAAAATCGATAAAAAAATAGCACTACCGTTAAAGTCTGGAATAATTCTTATATTTAAAAAATGTTTTTGGAAGAAGTCTCTTATGCTCATCAAGGCTGCTCGATTATTATCAGTTATTATTAGTACTCAATTTTAATTATGGTTCTAATTATCATCAATGTTGAAAACATTTTGCTTTGTTTTCCACAGTTTCCACAAAAATATTGAGCAGCACAACTGTTTTAACAATAATAATAATAATCAGAAATGTTTTTTGAGCATCAAATCATCATATTAGAATGATTTCTGCAGGATCATGTGACACTGAAGACTGGAGTAATGATGCTGAAAATTCAGCTTTTATCACAGGAATAAATTACATTTTCCTATATATTCACATAGAAAACAGTTATTTTAAGCTGTAATGTTTCAGAATATTCCTGTTTTTATTGTAGTTGTGCTTAAATAAAGTCTTGGTGAGCAGAAACATCAAAACAAATTATTCCAAAAACATTTACTGGTAGTGTACATGTACTTTTGCTATGAAAAATGCCATGTTGAGATTTCCATGAACATTTTTGAATAGTGACATAAATGAATCAGTGTTGACACTTTCTCAGGCACAATAAATCTGTAAAGATTTTTTTTTTTTTTTTTTTTTTTTTTTTGCCTCTACAAAATCTCTGAATTTTGTGTAAACGAAAGATATGAATGATTCATTTGATCAGCAGAGAAGAACAGAGGAGGTTGATATATGTTCAGTAAAGGCCTTTTATTGATAAATGTCTGACATGAATGAGTCCTGCTCTTACTGAAGGTTGAACACACGGTCACAAGTGTTTGGTGAGGAAAAGTGAAGCAGGCTGCATGACAGATTCTGCTGAAACGCTCCTCTTTACGGCAGGGACAGATGGTGCGGTTTGTTCTGACGCTCAACCATCGTGTGCTGAATGGATAACACTGACCAACCTCCAAATACAAGCACAACAACAGCCAAAATATCCCAAAACTTTTCTGATGAGTCATTTGGCTCACACAGCCTTAGAAATATGTGACCTGCATGCTGCCGTTTTTGATTCATGGGCAATTTCATTATTATTATTATTTTTTAATCTTCATATTTTTTAATTAATTTGTTTTTATCTTTTTAAGACAATTGCCTGAACTAACTGGTTTCACTGAGCCCTACAATAAAGAGTGCATGGGGGGGGAAATAATTACATTCTAAAAAATAATTATATTCTTGGGTTATTTTTTTACCCAAATCCTGGACTGACGTAGATTTGTGGGTCATTTTCTTGTGTAATCTAGATCCTGGGTCAAACGTAACAACCCAGTGTTTGGTTGTTTTTTGTGTAACCCATATCCTGGGTCAGCTATAACAACCCAGTGTTTGGGTAGTGTTTGTGTTACTCAGATCCTGGGTCAGACATAACGCAGTGTTTGGGTAATTTTTGTGTAACCCAGATCCTGGGTCAGACATAACCCAGTGTTTGGGTCATTTTTGTGTAACCCATATCCTGGGTCAGACATAACAACCCAGTGTTTGGGTAGTTTTTGTGTAACCCAGATCCTGGGTCAGATATAACAACCCAGTGTTTGGGTAATTTTTGTGTAACCCATATCCTGGGTCAGACATAACAACCCAGGGATTGAGTTATTTATCGCAGGCTTTTTGCAACCTCTTCAGGAGAGAGCAGTGCAGCTCCGTCAAAATGGTCAATGTCTTCAGTAAAAAAGAAAGAAAAGAAAACTAGTACTATGGCAAAAATTAATAAACCCAGTATGCTGGGTTAAATAATGAACCCAATTTGCTGGGTAAATTTAACCCAACATTCTGTCCTATATTTAACCCAAATTGTTTTGTTTTTTAACCCAAGTGTTTTTATAGAGTGTACGCATGGTAAACATAATTTGAATGTTTACGTTCAAATAATTTTGGGACCTGCAGATGCAGATGAACTACAATATACCAGCACAGGCTTAGATTAGCCAGAACGCTTGAGTCTGAAGGTGTGGAAGCAGAGGGCATCTGGTCTCATGTCGTACAGGATGATGCTTTGATGCCTGCTGGGAGATTGTGTCTGTCAGTAAGGATGTGATCAGTCAGAGCTGGTCCAGAGATGTACCATGATCCTCACCCCCGCTGCTCCTCATGGGACTGACGGGAACAGCTGTGTCAGCGCCCTCCATCGACTGTCTTCAGAAGTGATCTAGCTCTCCTCCACAGCACAGATGTCATGGGCAGGTGTGTTTAAAGAGGCCATATTCTACGGCACCTGTCCTTAATGTTAAGCAAGGTTTCCTGTACCAAAAAAAATGGACATTATCATTTTTTTACACTATATTTTACCTCAGATATACAGTAAAAACAGTCATATTGTGAAATATTATTAGAATTTAAAAGAAGTGTTTTCAATGTAAATATATTGTAAAAATGATCAAAGCTGAATTTTCAGCATCATTACTCCAGTCTTCAGTGTCACACATAGCATGACAAGCTTTGCATCACACATTTTAACATACTGTATATTCACATATAACACCAGTAGGTGGCGACTAGGGACTGTCATCTTGAGAGAATCAGTGGATCATTTACTCATTAAAAATTAGTCCAAAACAACTGATTAGTTGAGAATTGTTCAGATAAATGATTAATTGAATAATTTACTTAACCGATTCCCAGATCCAGCCCACAGCTGGTACGCGTTGAATCCACATGTACCAGATGTGGCCCAGATCTGGGCAATCACTATGTTGCTGTCTGAGAGGAAAGAATGTAAATAGCGAATCCGCCGTGGCACGAGCGCAACTGGCTTTTAAAGGGAATGGGAGATGAGACTCTTATTGGTTTATTGCACGTTACACCCAAAACACACCCATTACTCATTAAGAGAATAGAGACAACCCTTTAGACCATGCGCCAGGAGCGCCGACCATTTTTCCCGTCGTTAAACTAGCAAAAGTGGATTCAGACACGGCCTAAGTGCACTTGCACAGTGCGCTTTAGACCATGCGCTTAGATTGTTAAAATTGCCAATAATGTTTTTTGCCTACTGTATAATAGGGAAGTATGCGATTTCAGATGCAGTGTTTATGCTTTTAAGAATCTTTCATGTAAACGATTCATTCAAGAAACAAGTAATGAGTCATTGATCCGTTCACTCAATCGATTTGTTCAAAAACGATGATTTATTCGATAACGTCACTAGTGTTGTTTCTCGCTGGTCCTGCCTTTCTTTTGGAAATATTTATGTTGACGGAGCAAAAACAGAGAAGGTAACTGGGCTAGCAATATTGTCAGAAATGTCTTAATCAATATTGGAAGTCGTGTGTCTCAGACAGCAGCATAGTGTAGGCCCAGATTTGGCCCACATCTGGTACGCGTCGAATCCACGTGTACCAGATGTGGGCCGGATGTGGGCCGATGCTATGTTGCTGTCTGAGACACACAACTTCCAATATTGAATCTCAGAAATTATTCAGATGACAGTTGTGACACCCAGAGCTTTCAGGAACAATGTGATTTTAAGGCGGTTTGAGTGGTGGTTTGATTCGAACTGTTGATCTTAAGGTATTCATGATCTAGTGTTAATGAACACAGGAATCAGATCCTTTTATCTTTACCTTTTAGCCTTTGGTCGATACTCCAAATGGTCCGTTAGTTGATTGTGTTTCTTGTACAAGTGTTGGTCAGTTTAAGACAACAAGCACTGTGTTCTCCATGACATGGACATTTTTCATAGAAAACATTTGTGAAAATATAAAGATGATGGAAATAAAGGAGACTGTTTGCATAGAGATTTTTTTTTTAGGTTATTTAGGTAGATAATTGTTGCAATGATATATCTTAAGTCGTGGCAACTTGACATTTTAAGGTCAGTCAAGACATTTGCTTCCAAACGATTAAGTAAATTAATAAAAGCCTTGAACCAGTTGCTTTTTCTTTTTGTACTTCCATAATGCCTTTTTGTTTCGTTTTTTTACAGTGTAATATTATCTTGAAATAAAAAGAATTGATGCTTTGGAATTGAAAATGAAAAGCAGACTCCTTCGATGAATACAAAAGAAAAGAGCTCTTAAACATTTTCTGGATAATTTTTACTTTATGCCAGAGTGCCAGCAGTGAAACTAGCAAGAATGCAGTCCCATATGACCATAATATCACATATGAGATCTCTTTAAAGATGATGTGTGTAATTGTTTTGAATGGTAAAACCCTTTCTCATATCCCAGCCTAATGTTCAGAGAGAGCTACAAGTAAGCCATTTGTAGGCTGATTTCCCTAAGAAATATAAACACTGTGACTCAATCAAAACATTGTTTGCACATTCACCTTGATGCAACAACATCTCCTCAACCAATGGTGTGAGTTTGGTGTGTGACTATCTATTTTTCCAACCAATATTTTTGGTTCCAACCAAAGTTTTTCTCTCATTTTGAATACTTTTTTTCTCTGACATCATCTCAAATCTAGGAATGCTTTCTCTTTGATGATAATTTGGCTAAAACAAAGTATCTTGAAGACACTTTAATTTTTTTCTCTTGAACAAAAAATAAGTTTATTATAATGTCCAAGCTCTTCTTTTTTCATACAAAGTTGTCACACTTTTACTATCAGGCTTTAAGACAAAACCCATGAAAGTAACAGTCTACATGTGCTATATATTTCACACCATATACAGCATGTTTTGTGTGAGAAATTAAAGGGATAGTTCACCCAAAAAATGAACATTTGAACATCATTTACTCTCTTTCAAGTTGTTCAAAACCTGTATGAATTTCTTTGTTATGTGGGACATAAAATAAGATATTCTGAAGAATGTTTGTAACCAAACAGTTAGCCATTGACTTCAATAGTAACCCTGGTTTGGTTACCCATATTCTTCAAAATATCTTATTTTGTGTTCAGCAGAAGACTTTATTAAAGGCAGCAAGAGAAATGTTGATTATGAACGATTCACAGGTCACTACATTTTGCATCACATTTGATTCCTCTTCCTTGGTCCAGGCTAAAATAAATGTATTTTATGTTGCATATTGTGTGCGTTTAGGTGACGGATACTAATCTAGCAGGCAAAAGGAGAAGAGATACAGAAAGACTATGATGGCTCTGATAGATGACTTGAAAATGAAGTGCTTTCGATGATGAACTTTGGAATAATCACCGACTCATTATTTAGAAATGATATCATTATACACTCAGATACACTGGACAGTAGAATGTCTTTGTACTTTAAACTTTGTACTTCTCTGAGAGAAGAATAATGTGTTAAGTAGAAGAACAGCATAGAGGAACATGAGCAAATGAAAAAAGTTAAAAATTTGTAATGGTAAAATGCCTAAAGCCTTGGTTATCTCATGTGTTTGAAGGAAGCAGAATATAGGAGAGACTAGTATGCAAAAGTGGTGAGAGATTTCAAATTACAGCACTGTATGAATTGCATTAGCTTGTTTGATAGCTGCACTCTTACATTTATGTTTATTAATTTAGCAGATACTTTAATATAAAGTGATTTACAAATGAAATGAGGAACCAAAAACTATTCATCCTATAGTGAGAGCATGAGAAGTACTATGATACAAAGTTCCATGATACAAAGTACTATGATACAAAGTACGAAATATTATATAGATAAGATGCAGATCCTAATAATTTAGTAGATATTTTATGTATTTATTCATTAAAGCAGGAAGATGAATATGCATTTGGCGTTTTTGGGTAACCTCTGTTTTTATGCAGACATCTCCAGGGTAGATTTTGAAGTAAAGGGTAAGTCAGAGCTGTAGGGGACAGATGGGATTTTAGTGCTCTGTTTAACTACACAATAGTGGCAGAGTCACCTTTGCAATGCAAAGTATAAAGGCAAAGTCACAACAGCTCTGCGAAATCTCTAAGCTATACCACGACCGCTTTTGTGAACAGCACTTCAAAACAGTTTTCTTTTTCATGCACGTATATATTTAGAACAACCTAAAGTTCATTATAAGTTCCTCTACATTGTTTTGCCAAGCTTGACAGCTGTTGACAGCAAATGCAAAATGTTCAAAGTGTTTTCCCCTAAGTGCTATAGAAGTTTCATCAAGCCATTTTTGAAAATTTTAACAAAACGGCAGCTTCCCAACACTTTTGAGATAGACGAAAGGATACCCAAACCCTAACATGACCGACAAACTCAAGGAAATGGACCAGGACAGAAGAAACTTCTCATGATCTATGAAATAGTAAAGCACAAGAGAGATGATGTTAGGGCCGTACATAAACACTGAACACACCAGCACCATCCGAATGATCTGAAAAGCCTTATATTTATTCTTGTGTACTCCATCTCTCTGCTTGACGTCGTCACCGGGTCCTGGACGCACCAGAGCCTTCAGGACCATCAAACAGCAGAAGAGTTTAACACTGAAAAAAATTATGAATTCAAGCAGAAGTAAGTTAAACAGCGAAATCACTTCCAGAGTGTATATTAGGCATGAGATAATGATCAGAATCCACCCAATGGCCGAACAGGCGATCCTATATTTCATGGGTTTGAACATCAGGAAGGTCACGGGATGGAGAACGCCTATGTAACGCTCCACACAGATGCAGCTCTGAAACAGAGGACGACCGACCCAAAGAACCAGTCCAAGAAAGAGCAAGCCAAACTCACAGTCACTACAGCCAAAGAAAAAACGGCGTATGAGAAAAACGTAGGAGACACAGAAGATGACCTCAACAAGTGCCGCGTTGAAGATGAAGATTTTAGTGGACTGTCCTTGAATCATCTCCTTCAAGCATAGCCATAGTATGTAACAGTTTGCTGGAAAACCAAGAAACAGGTTGATGGCGAGAGAGACGGCGACGACATTGGAGGGTAAAACGTGGCATTCACTGGAGTTTACTACGTACATTAACGGCAAGCACATCGAAGCATTTATCATCTCTGACATGGTCATAGTGTTTTTGAAACCCTTGGAAGAAGGTGGAAGGAATAAAGATCCATTAGGACTCTAAGAGTGACTATTACAAACAAAGTTTATAGTTTTAAAGTAAATTAAGAGTGTTTCCTCACCAACTTGATTTCAGTCGTTCCTCAGTGTTTAGGTTGTCCACTGAAGACTCGAAATCACAGTAACTAACTGCTAGTTTGTCTCTGAACGGGTTGAAGGTCCACTGAATATGATTAGTTTCATATGCTGCTAAAATACTTTATAGTTATGATTCATGACTTGGATCTTTTGGGCAGTTTTGCATTGATGCAGCATTCAAATTTTGTTTGTCAAGCTTGGGATGCAAATTAAAAAAAACTATTTATCACAATCCTATTTGTCAGGTTTAGAATAACTTTGTTTCACCATAGATTCCCTTTGGTCATGCTAAATTCATAAAGTGGAAAATATAGTGTAAACTTTTTTGACATCACTTGAATTCAGATGTGTTTTGCTAAACTGAATTTTAAAGGTTGTTTTCTATTTTTTATTAGTTTATTTTTTTAAATGTCTTTATAGTTTTTACTATGCATCACAGTATCGAAGAACAGGGAACTCCATTGATTTCATTTGTTTGCCTCATGCATCAGATCAAGACACATCTAATTCATTGCATTTGCATATTATAAATATTTATACTTTTGGGACACTACTTTTAAAACCCTCGTTCCCTGAAGGAGGGAACGGGAGACGTAACATCAACGTGACGATGTAATTGGGATTACTTCTTCGGGCGGCAATTTTTAAATGTGTGCATAGGACATACGGTGGATGCATACTTTTGAGTCTGTTCTTCACACAAATCAAACGTTTGGACTCTGAACACTTGGAATATTTGTTCTTTTTGAATACATTTCTTGGCCAGGTCACTCTTGTAAAGGAGTTTTTAATCTGGTTAAATAAAGAATGAATGAATGAAAATTGTGCCTGTCGTCATATCCTGCCTGTTATATCCTGTGTTTTATATTATATAATACACATGGGTCAGTTTAGATGTGGGGTTGGGTTACGTGTCCAAACGTGTCAAAATAGCGTAAATAAAATAAATGTAAATAAAATTATGCTGGCTGATAAAATTGAAATTGAATCCCAACCCAACATTTCTTAATGGCAAAATTATAACTTAATATATAATTTCATCATGACGATAACATTCCCATGACCAACTGTGTATGACGCCAAAGATTTCTCATTGAAATCAATGGAGTTCCCTGTTTGTTGATACCGTGACACCTAGGGGTCCCTTTAGCATCTTCATTGTGACGCGGAAGGCACTTGGGTCATGTATTCAAATCCCAAGTATGAGCAATAATAATAGTAAGGTTTATCATATAGCAAGCAAAAATAATTAGTGGCAGAACGGTAAATGACATAAAACATGGTTTCTGACAAGAGAGAGGCAGAGATTATTGGTTTAGACATTGTCTGTAATTGGTAAGGTGTGATTGGTCTAAATTATTTTGATTTAACTTATGTAAATTATTGTCTCAGTGCTGGTCAGGCTGGACCACAGTTTGGTGGGTGAGGAATTTATTCTGTCATAATTTACTGTGGTTGTTTTCCATATGTATGGCTGGCCCAATCCTTGAAAGAAACAGATTTAGATAATTTAAGTGTAAAAATGTGTACAGTAAGACTCCAAAAATGTCCTAACATTTGTATACGGCCCAATTGAGCATTCAGAAATCTGTGGAGGAAGACAAGCTTCTTTCTATCAGGACCACTATCGTCAAATACAATCGACAATTAGCATACAGTTTGGATTGGCGGTATGGTTCTGTTCTGGGCGAGAACTCCCTGTGCATCCATGCAGTCTAGCATGAATAAGAGCAGCAATACCCCCCCTTAGGGTAACAGAACATAACCAACATGAATGTATGCAGATATCATTAATTCAAGATTTTAAAGTACAACATAATTCGAGAATTTATTCTGATTCGAGGGGAATCAGAATGCCAAATCCTGACTGACGAGAGGAGGAGCTGGGGATGGAGGAGGGTAAAGAGCTCCTGAGAAACGTGATAGCTGCTGATAATACTGAAGGAGCTTATATACTGTATGTATACGGTGATAGGCGATGTATTCCTATAGGTAGACGTGGATCAGCTGAGAGTCAGCTTGACTAACGTAACCTGCCAGAACTGACGGTAAGCTTGATGTTTACTGCCCAATGTTTTAGCTACACAACAGTGGTATTCAAAAAGGGCCAATTTCTAGTCACTTTTGCAATTCAAATTAGAGCAGCAGATCTCCCCGATACACAACTACACCAGACAGGCAACAATGACGAGACCAAGTGCACATTTGATTGGATTTAATATGTATTTTTTAAATAAAGAGATTTAAAATAGTCAGAAGCATTTTAACTCTAGGTTGTTTTGTTGAATGAGTTCATATTAATGAAGGAAAGGGTAAAAGTATGGTTTTGTCCTCTGCTGGACAAGAAGTTTCAATAAAACTCTTTTTTTCAATGTTAACAAAAGGGCAGTTTTCCAATTCTTTTGAGATGGAGGACAGGATACATAATCCCTAATATAATCCCAAAAGCCAAGGAAATGGACCAGGATATGAGAAACTTCTCTAAATCTAAAATATGATAAAGAACAAGAGAAACAAAGAGAGGACCATATGCTAGTGATGAAGAGACCAGAAGGACCAGAATGTTTTGAAAAGCCTTGATTTTGTCCAGGTTTCCTCCATTACTCTTTTTGCCGCCATCACCAGGTCCAGGACGCAGCAGAGCCTTCAGGACCATTAAGCAGCTGTACAGTTTTACAAAGAAAAAGAAGAGTAATTGTGGTAGAAGTAAGTTGTAAAGTTGAATCACACCCGTTGTACAGATTACACACGAGGTAATAATAATAATCCATCCGACAGCGGATATGGCGATCCTGTATTTCATGGGTTTGAGCTTCAGGAAGAGCAGAGGATGGAGAACACCTATGTAACGCTCCACACAGATGAAACTCAAAAACAAAGGACGACCTACCAACAGCACCATTGCACAAAAGACCAACGCTAAACTACAATCAATGCAGTCAAAGAAATATTCTGGTATATCAAAAAAAAGAGAAAAACAGAAGATGATTTCAGCGAGTGCCCCGTTGAAGATGAAGATTTTAGTGGACTGTCCCTGAATCATCTCCTTCACGCTCAGCCACAGGATGTAACAGTTTGTTGGAAAAGCAAAAACCAGGTTGAGGCCAAATGAGGTTGTGATAAAGTAGGAGTGTAAAACATTGAAAATGGTGGAGTTCACAGGGAAAAGTGATGCCCTACATGTTGAGTTGTTTGTCATCTCCAACAGATTCATTTTTGTTTAGTTTTTCTTTTATCTGTTAAAAAAAGAAAAATAACTATGTTGAAGGACAAAATATGAATTAGTTAAGTAAAAAAAAAGTTTCAAAGCAAGTTTAAAAAAGGTAATAACATTTTTGTATACAAAATGTCTACTCACAACAAGCTGATGTTGAATTTATTTTCAGTCGTTCCCAACAAGCACAGTCTCTATAACTGCTAGTATGACTGCCGAACGTGTTGAATGTGAGCTGTAAAGATCTCCTTTTAACTTAATGAGGTGTCTTTGACACACTGAATAGCTTTGCATGGATGAAACATTCAAATTCTCATTTTCAAGGCCAAAAATTCCATACCAGGCATGCAAATGAAATTTATTTTGAAATGAATACTGTATAAATAACATCGGACTGTTCAAACTCAGATGAACAATAACAAATGACACACAGTGTCATTATTTATTTAACAAAAATAAAGCCAAAATGGAAAAGGCAAGGGTGACAAACTAAGTACACCATCCTATGATTCAGTTGCTTGTAGAGCCACTTTTTGCAGCAATAAGTTGAAATAATAATTTTCTGTTTAACAGTATCAGACTCGCATCATTCTGGAAGAAATTTTGGCCAGCTCTTCTTTACAATGTTGCTTCAGTTCGTTGAGGTTTGGGGGTATTTGTTTATGCACAGCTCTCTGAAGGTCCTGCCGCAACATTCCATTCGGGTTGAGGTCTGGACTTTGACTGGGCCAGTGCAACACCTTCTTTTCCAGCCTTTCTGTTTTATATTTGCTGGAGTGCTTCGGATCATTGTCCTGTTGCATGACCCAATATCAGCCAAGCTTTAGCTGTCGAACAGATTGCCTAATATTTGACTCTAGAATATGTTGGTATACAGAAGAGTTCATGGTCGACTCAATGACTGCAAGGTGCCATGGTCCTGTGGCTGCAAAACAAGCCCAAAATCATCACCCCTCCATCAGCGTAATGGACAGTTGGTATGAGGTGCTCATTTGTGCTGATATGCTGTGTTTAGTTTTTGGCTAACTCGACACTGTGCGTTATGGCCAAACATCTCCACTTTGGTCTCGTCTGTCCAAAGGACATTGTTCCAGAAGTCTTGAGGTTTGTTCAGATGCAACTTTGCAAGCCTAGGCCATGCTGCCATTTTCTTTTTAGAGAGAAGCTATCTCCTGGCAACCCTTCCAAACATGCCATACTTGTCCAGTCTTTTTATAATTGTACTGCCATGAACTTTAACATTTAACATGTTAACTGAGGCCTGTAGAGTCTGAGGTGTAGCTCTTGGGTGTTTTGCGATTCCTCTGAGCATTGCACACTTGGAGTGAATTTGCTGGGATGTCCACTCCTGGGACGATTGGCAACTGTTTAAAATGTTTTCCACTTGTGAATAATCTTAATTACTGTAGAATAATGGACTTCAGATGGTTTGGAAATGGCTGTATAACCCTTCTCAGATTGATGGCAGCAACAACCCTTTTGTGCGGGGGTTAATAAAGGCCTTCTGAAGTGAAGTGATGTGATCATGTAAGAAAAATATTCATATTTAAAACTTTATCGACTAAAATAACTAGCTTCCGGCAGATGGCCGGAAGCATTATAAAGCTTGGAAGAGCAAGGACATTTTTTAATATAACTCTGATTGTATTCGTCTGAAAGAAGAATGTCATATACAGAACACCAAGGATGACTTGAGGGTGAGTAAATAATATTTTCTTTTTTGGTTGAACTAACCCTTTAAGCGTACATCATTTATCTTGTTTAAAGGGGTGCTATTATGCTTTTTCACTTTTTCAACTTTAGTTAGTGTGTAATGTTGCTGTTTGAGCATAAAAAAGATCTGCAAGGTCACAAAGCTCAAAGTCCACTCCAAAGAGAGATGTTTTATTTAACAGAATTCACTTTCCAAGAACTACAGAGAACGGCTCCTTTGGACTACAGCGTGTTTTATTTGGATCTTATGAAGTCACAATGTTACTCATTTAAATAATCTCCGCCCACGGAATATGCAAAAAATGGTCTGGTTGAGCTGCATTACAGAAGACACTATGTTGTCGCTATGTTGAAGAGACGCGCTGTTTTTCCTTCCCGTTACAAATTTGTTTGACCTTCCTAAGGCTGAAAAAAAAAAAAGCGTCTCCTGAAATGGAGCAGTTCCCACCTAGTAAGGATAATCTGTCGTTGGTGGATCACAACTTGTAAGTTTGTCTTATTATTTGTAGCTTTTGTAAGCTCTCGCTTTTGTAAGACTGTTCACCACCCCTTAGGAAAATGGTAAGGATTGTGACATTTCCCGAACGTGCGTTAAGCGGTGCCAATCACAACACACTGGGCCAGCTAACCAATCACAGCACATTTCGTATTTCGGAAGAAGGCGCTTCATCGAAACCAGAACTAAATGGCATTATAACTAGACTGGGGAGAGAGGTGCTGTAATAATGCAAAATATGTGGAATTGTTTTTGTTTTTTTAACAATCAAGCATGAAAGCATATTCTAGTACACCCCAAAAACAAAATCAAGACATCGTAAAAGGACATAATAGGACCCCTTTAAACAATTTCAAGTATACAAAGGACTACAGTAAGACCCAAAAAATGTCCTAAGATTTATATACGGCTCATGTTTACTGCCCAGTGTTTTAGCTACACAACAGTGGGGGCCAATTTCTAGTTACTTAAAGGCAGGGGTTTTCAACCTGTGGGGCAGGGGGGCGCCAACACCTGTTAAGGGGGGCGCGAGAAACTGTGAATTCAGAGGCTTAAGTGAAACGTGAATGTAAGATAGCAAATCTTTAGTCATCCACTAGAGGGGGCAATCTGATTAGTCCCGCAGCTAATCAGGCGAGGCGACCTTTACATATTAGTTGGCTACAGAGCAGAGGAGCAGAGTTGACGCGATCGAGTTCAAGCTAAATATTAAAACAAAACAAAAATCGACCGGTGGCTTAAACGTAATAATACCAGTGATAAAACAGGTGAACCGTCAGGCAAAAAAAGAAGAAGAGTGTCCGACTGAACCCGTACAACTTCCGCAAATTGATGTCGAACCCTCCACGTCAACGGGGCTTTCCACGCAGAGAGGATTAATAGCAAAAACCAAAGGCCTGGGTGCATCAAAACGACGAAAGTATGACGAACAGTACATAAAATACGGATTCACGTGCATCACACTTAATCACGAACCACGTCCACAGTGTGTTGTATGTTCTGAGGTGCTTGCAAATGACAGTTTGAAACCTGTGAAACGAATACGTCACTTACAAACCAAACACCCGACGTTAAAAGATAAACCGGTTGACTTTTTTCGCCGTAAAGAATCAGGATTAAAAAATCAAAAACAAACTATGACCAGCCAAACCACTGTGGCAGTCAAAGCGCTTACAGCATCATATGAGGTGGCGTATTTAGTTGCCAAGGACAAAAAGCCTCATACAATTGCAGAGAGCCTCATTCGTCCAGCAGCAATGGCCATCTGTAGAAATATGTTTGGAGATAAGTTTGCCAGTGACGTTGAACAAATTCCACTATCAGACAACACTATGAGCCGCCGTATTACTGAAATGGCAACCGACATCAAATGTCAACTAATTTTGAGAATACGGGACGGAATTTTTTCCATTGCAATTAGACGAGTCGACAGACATCTCAAACTCCTCACAACTATTTGTTCGCTACCGTCATGAGAGAAAATTGCTTGAACTTCTGTTATTTTGCTCAGCAATGGAAAAAACATGCACCGGAAGAGATATTTTTGAAAAACTCAATGGTAAATTGGATGAACTTGGTCTTTGTTGGGACAACTGTGTCAGTGTGTGCACAGACGGAGCGGGAGCCATGTTAGGGAAAAATAAAGGGCTCGCTGCTTTGGTTCTTGCGTTTCACCCACTGTATGATCCACGGGAGGTCCTTGCAGCAAAAACTCTTCCTGACGAATTGAACGCAGTGCTTAAAACAGCAACACAAATTGTCAATTTCATCAAGACTCGCCCCATAAAAATAAGACTGTTTGGCCTATTATGAAAAGAAATGGGGTCAGAATATGAATCGTTACTTTTGCACACGGAGGTACAGTATTGCAGAGGATATTTGCATTGCGTGACGAACTAAGACTAGGTTGATATCTTAAAAGGTTGAATACCCCTGACTTAAAGGAACCGTATGTAAGATTGTGGCCAAAACTGGTACTGCAATCACTTTCAAATTACTGTAGAGCGGTGTATCCCCTCCCCCTCCCCTGACTCGAGGTTGCCAGTTAGGCTGCAGGATCCAGCAGGAACGTAGGCTGCTACAAGGAGCTTCCAATGGCAAGTGACGAGTCCTACACAGTAAGTTTTTTTTCTGACTTTGTCACAACGTATTTTGGATATCATAACGAGGTCTTTTAGGTTTTGTAACGTTAGACATTTTTTATCCGACACGTTTGTAGCTGAAGCTGTGGTAACTAGAGCAGAGCTGGCAACCCGGATGCCGAAACACTACTGACTTCGTGATTGGTAGATAGGTGGAGGGTGGAGCATCAGGCTAAAACACAACATGACAACATCAACATCAGTTGAGGGCTGCAACTTCACTTTTAAATGACAATATCCTGGCCGGACTACTGTTGTCAGTGATATAAGTATTTGAAATGAACATGATTTCTTAATGTCTAGTGACATATCAGGGCCATTTTATGATTAATTGAAATACATTTCTTACATACGGTTCCTTTAAATCTACTACAGCAGATCTCTCAGATACACAGCTACACCAGACAGGCAACAATGACGAGACCAAGTAGACATTTGATTGGATTTAATGTGTATTTTTTTATATATAGCGAGATTAAAAATAGTCAGAAGCATATTAACCCTAGGTTGTTTTGTTTGGATGAGTTTAGATGAAGGAAAGGATAAAAGTATGGTTTTGGGATTACAGACCTCGTTGGAAGGAAAACAGGGTCGGTGTGACTGGGACTCGCACGTTTTATTTACAAAACTCAAATCAACAAACAAAAGTCGCGCCAACAGCGCATTCACCGTAGCCTTGCTACAGCATACAAAATCTCACAATAAAACTCTTTCCACTCGTCAGTAACTCTTTCCACACGTCAGTAACTCTTTCCACTTGTCAGTAACTCTTTCCACTCGTCAGTAACTCTTTCCACTCATCAGTAACTCTTCCACTCGTCAGTAACTCTTTCCACTCATCAGTAACTCTTCCACTCGTCAGTAACTCTTTCCACTCATCAGTAACTCTTTCCACTCATCAGTAACTCTTCCACTCGTCAGTAACTATTTCCACTCGTCAGTATTTCCACAGGATCCGCCAAACTCTCCCGTTACAGACCTTGCGGAACCACGCCCCCCTCGCCACACAGGTGAAACTCAAAAAATTAGAATATCGTGCAAAAGTTATAATTTTGATGATTATGGCTTACAGCTTATGAAAACAAAATCTCCAAATTCAAAATCTCAGAAAATTTGAATATTACAGGATTTTAAATACAGAAATGTCGGCCCTCTGAAACGTAATCATGCGCATACAGTTATATACTAAATATATTAGTTTCACCTTTAAATTTCAATTACTGAAATTTCAATAAAAAAAGAAAAAAAAAGAAAAAAAAAAGAGAGTCAGCTTGACTAACGTAACCTGCCAGAACTGACGGTAAGCTTGATGTTTACTGCCCAATGTTTTAGCTACACAACAGTGGTATTCAAAAAGGGCCAATTTCTAGTCACTTTTGCAATTCAAATTAGAGCTGCAGATCTCCCCGATACACAACTACACCAGACAGGCAACAATGACGAGACCAAGTGCACATTTGATTGGATTTAATGTGTATTTAAAAAAAAAAGAGATTTAAAATAGTCAGAAGCATTTTAACTCTAGGTTGTTTTGTTGAATGAGTTCATATTAATGAAGGAAAGGGTAAAAGTATGGTTTTGTCCTCTGCTGGACAAGAAGTTTCAATAAAACTCTTTTTTCAATGTTAACAAAAGGGCAGTTTTCCAATTCTTTTGAGATGGAGGACAGGATACATAATCCCTAATATAATCCCAAAAGCCAAGGAAATAGACCAGGATAAGAGAAACTTCCCTAAATCTAAAATATGATAAAGAACAAGAGAAACAAAGATAGGACCAAATGTTAGTGATGAAGAGACCAGCAGGACCAGGATGTTTTGAAAAGCCTTGATTTTGTCCAGGTTTCCTCCATTCCTCTTTTTGCCGCCATCACCAGGTCCAGGACGCAGCAGAGCCTTCAGGACCATTAAGCAGCTGTACAGTTGTACAAAGAAAAAGAAGAGAAATTGAGGTAGAAGTAAGTTGTAAAGTTTAATCACACCCGTTGTACAGATTACACATGAGGTAATAATAATAATCCATCCGACAGCGGATATGGCGATCCTGTATTTCATGGGTTTGAGCTTCAGGAAGAGCAGAGGATGGAGAACGCCTATGTAACGCTCCACACAGATGAAACTCAAAAACAAAGGACGACCGACCAACAGCACCATTCCAAAAAAGACCACTGCTAACCTACAATCAATGCAGTTAAAGAAATATTCTGGTATAACAAAAAAAGGAACAGAACAGAAGATGATTTCAGCGAGTGCCTCGTTGAAGATGAAGATTTTAGTGGACTGTCCCTGAATCATCTCCTTCACGCTCAGCCACAGGATGTAACAGTTTGTTGGAAAAGCGAGAACCAGGTTGAGGCCAAATGCAGTTGTGATAAAGTAGGAGTGTAAAACATAAAAAATGGTGGAGTTCACAGGCAAAAGCGATGTCCTACATGTTGAGTTGTTTGTCATCTCCAACATGTCCATTTTTGTTTAGTTTTTCTTTTATCTGTTAAAAAAAAGAAAAATAACTATGTTGAAGGACAAAATCTGAATTAGTTAAGTAAAGAAAAAAAAGTTTCAAAGCAAGTTTAAAAAAGGTAATACAATTTTTGTATAGAAAATGTCTACTCACAACAAGCTGATGTTGAATTTAACAAGCACAGTCTCTATAACATCTAGTATGACTGCCGAACGTGTTGAATGTGAACTATAAAGATCTCCTTTCGAATATAAATTAGGTGTCTTTGACATATTGAACAGCTTTGCATTGAAGCACCATTCAAATTCTCATTTTCAAGGCCAATAATTCCATATCAGGCATGCAAATGAAATGTATTTTGAAATGTATACTATATAAACAACATCAGACTGTTTACATAATGTCCAAATCTACAATATGACCCATTCTTCTGTCATGTCTAGTTTTAAGTTCTCTTACGAGAGGTTCTCTCGTATTGCGTAAGTTGCTTACGCTACGGGAAAAACTCCTTTTCTCGAGATATTGAAGCCAAAAAATTATCCTTAATTTTGTATTTATTGCCAACGCTTTGCAGCAGCTAGCAGACCTAGAGTGGGCTAACTAGCGCGCTCATTGGTTGCTCCGCGGCAACTGCAGCAGCCTACCACTGAGCCCTGCGTGACGTCACGCCAAAAGCGCCCCCACACGTCATATCTGGGACTATATGTGGTCTGGATCTGGGAATCTGGGACTATATGTGGTGGATGCTTGGCGCGCACGGCGTTGACAAGGGGTTCCCGTAGTGTAAGCAACTTACGCAATACGAGAGAACATCTCGTAAGAGAACGTACTCGGTTACTAGCGTAACCTCGGTTCTCTCTAGAGAGGGAACGAGTATTGCGTAACCTGCCGTGCTTGCGCCTCGAGCTGGTCTCGCTTCAGTCGATGAAAACCAGGTAAGCAGCTCCCGAGCCCGTCTTTTATACGCTAAAGCCACGCCCATTCTGGCGGGCTATGATTAGATTAGATTAGATTAGATTCAACTTTATTGTCATTACACAAGAACGGGTACAAGGCAACGAAATGCAGTTTAGGTCTAACCAGAAGTGCAATAGCAGCAAGTGCAGGATATACAGTGGTTCCATAAGTGCAGAACATGGATATGTACTGAATAAATATAGAGTTGAATACTATTATAAACAAAAATGTACAGATAGATTTGTCCTATGAATATAATATACAGATAACTATTACTGTGAACAGAATTTACAGCTAGATATGTACTGAATATAATATACAGATGGCTATTACTATAAACAGAATTTTTTACAGATAGATATGTACTGAATATAATATACAGATGACTGTTACTATAAACAGAATTTTACAGATAGATATGTACTATGAATATATATACAGATGGCTGTTCCTATAAACAGAATGTGAGCATAATATACAGATGGCTATTACTATAAACAGAATTTTACAAATAGATATATGTATAAGTTAGGCTAAAATGAGCAGTATAACAATGGATTTAAAGTAGTGCAAATAAAGTTTGGACAGAAGCTATCCGAGTGAAAGTGCAGTGGAAAGTAATTGCATATTACAGTTAAAGTACGTTATTGCAAATGTATATGTAAACAGTCGGTACTGTAAATAAACAGTCGGCAGTGCAAATTGAGCATATTCCAGTCAAGGTAGTAGTGCAAGATGCATATGTAAACAGTTGTTACTATAATAACAGTCAGCAGTGCAAATGAACATTATAGTATTGCAAATAACAAAATGGAGGCAGGTGTGAGGAGGGAGAGGAGAGTCAATCAGTATATGAGGGGAGTGGGATCAATGAGGGTTAGAGTTTAATAAAGAGACAGCTCTGGGGAAAAAACTGTTCTTTAGTCTGCTGGTCCTGGTCCGTAGGCACCTGAAACGCCTGCCGGAGGGCAGGAGAGAAAACAGTCTGTGGGCTGGGTGAGAGGAGTCCTTAAGGATGCTGCGAGCTCGATGCAGACAGCGTTTCCTCTGGATGTGCTCGATGGCAGGTAGTGGAGTCCCAGTGATGCGCTGGGCGGTTTTCACCACCCGCTGCAGTGCCTTGCGCTCTGCAACAGAACAGCTCCCATACCACACTGTAGCACAGTTGGTCAGGATGCTTTCTATTGCACAGCGATAGAAGTTCACCAGGATAGTGGAGGAAAGCTGATTCTTCCTCAGTGTCCTCAGGAAGAAAAGGCGCTGGTGAGCCTTCTTGACCAGGCTGGAGGTGTTGGTTGTCCAGGTCATGTCCGCCGAGATGTGGGTCCCCAGGAACTTGAAACTGGAGACACGCTCAACAGCCATTCCATTGATGTGGATGGTGTCGTGTGTGCCTCTTGACACTTTCCTGAAGTCCACGATGAGCTCCTTCGTTTTGGTGGTGTTGAGGAGCTGGTTATTTTCAGTGCACCATGTGGCCAGGTGCTTGATCTCCTCCCTATAGGCAGTCTCATCGTTGTTGCTGATGAGACCAATCACCGTAGTGTCGTCCGCAAACTTGACGATGGAATTAGATCCGTACACAGGCTTGCAGTCGGAGGTGAAGAGGGAGTAGAGAAACGGGCTTAGCACACAGCCCTGTGGTACACCAGTGTTGAGTGTGATGGACGTGGAGCAGTTGGAGCCTGATCGAACATTCTGGGGTCTGTTGGTCAAAAAGTCCAAAATCCAGTTGCACGTGGAGGTGTTGATGCCCAGGTCTCCAAGTTTGGCTATTAACTTAGTTGGGATGACAGTGTTGAATGCTGAGCTGAAGTCAACAAACAGCATGCGTGCATAAGTGTTCTTATTGTCCAGATGTGTGAGCACAGAGTGCAGTGCCATGGAAACTGCATCCTCTGTGCTCCTATTGCTACGGTAGGCAAACTGGTGTGAGTCCAATGTGGATGGAAGAGAGTCTTTTAGGTGTGCCAGGACCAGCCGCTCAAAGCACTTCATTACGATGGGTGTGAGTGCTACAGGGCGGTAGTCGTTAAGGCACTTCGGGCTGGAGTGTTTTGGCACTGGCACAATGGAAGTGCATTTAAAGCATGTTGGTACAGCTGCTTGGGCAAGAGACAGGTTGAAAATGTCTGTAAAAACCCCAGCGAGCTGCTCCGCACATGCCCTGAGTACGCGTCCAGGGATGTTGTCTGGTCCAGCAGCCTTGTGCGCGCTGATCCTGCTCAGTGCATTGCAGACATCTGTGGAGGAGAGTGTGATCGGCGGGTGGTCAGCTGAGGATTTGAGCTTGGTGGCAGTTTCTCTGTTGTCTCTTTCAAAGCGAGCATAAAAGTCATTTAGCTCGTTCAGGAAGTTGACATCAGTGGCTGCGGGGGTGGAGTGAGAGGGTTTGTAGTCACTGATGGCCTGAATGCCCTGCCACATGCGCCGAGGGTCAGCGTTGGAAAAGTGTCCCTCTATCTTAAGCTTGTAGCAGTGCTTGGCCTATGACGTGTGGGGGCGCTTCCGTGACGTCACGCAGGGCTCAGTGGTA
This sequence comes from Leuciscus leuciscus, assembly GCF_965113295.1. Taxonomy (NCBI): domain Eukaryota; kingdom Metazoa; phylum Chordata; class Actinopteri; order Cypriniformes; family Leuciscidae; genus Leuciscus; species Leuciscus leuciscus. The sequence continues at coordinate 5,834,909 of NC_138742.1, forward strand.
GGCTGCTGCAGTTGCCCGCGGAGCAACCAATGAGTTAGCTCGCTCTAGGTCTGCTAGCTGCTGCAACGCGTTGACAAGAAATACAAAATTAAGGATAATTTTTTGGCTTCAATATCTCAAGAAAAGGAGTTTTTCTCGTAGCGTAAGCAACTTACGCAATACTCGTTCCCTCTCTAGAGAGAACCGAGGTTACGCTAGTAACCGAGTACGTTTTGTTTCATGTTCATGTTTTATGTCCTGTATTTTTAAGTTTTCCCATTGTCATGTTCCTGGTTTTGTCATGTGCTCCCCTTTGTCATGTGATCCTGTCATGTGATCCTGTCAATTGTCTTGATTATGTTCACAGGTGTGTCTTGTTTAGTCAGTAGTCCTTGTGCATTTAAGCCCTCATGTTTTCCATGTTACCTGGTCTAGTATTGTCCCTGTTACCATTGTCTGTGAGTTTCATGTTAGGTCAAGTCAAGTCAAGTCAGTTGTTTATTTTGTTTCTGTTCACATTGGAAGTTAATACATATTGCACTTTGTCAGGATCATCAAGCTAGTGATTAGGCAAATCGAGGCTTTGTGAAACTGGAACAGTTGAAGCAAATGTGCCGTATTGTGTCGAGAAGATTTTCAAGATTATCAAGTGTATATAGGTTAATTTATTTATTGTCAGGGTTTGTTATATGATTGGCTCAGCTAAACAGACCAATAAGAGACTATTAACTACCATTATCCATTTTAATTATACTAATGTCTAATTAAAACATCTACAAATGTGTAACGTAATGTAGTGATTCCAACAGGTGAATTTAGCTCAAAAAGAATGATTAATTCATTTATAGGGAATTCGAAAGAATCACTTATTACGGCAATGCAAATGACTCGTCCAGCGTTCATTTGAATCGGCCGTAACTATCAGCTCTGCAGCGGATATAAATATTCAAACTATATTGAAACACTATTTATTAGCAAGGTAACTTAGATCAGCAGTTTAAGACATTAAATTCGTAAGCACATAACACAAGTAACACTTCTCTTTAAAATACAAACAAGACTTTATTGATTATTCTAACACATAAAACTAATATCTAACACAAACACACACATTCATACGAGTTGCAGAAAGAAAGAGAGTGATGGAAAAAAAATAGTTTTAAGAGTGAGATGATGAATTCCCAAGTTTCTATATGCACTTATAAGACATGACCTGAACGAACCATCAATCATTAATTTAACCCTTCTATCGTTTCTTAGGCGGGTTAATAAATCTATATCAATGCACCAGTTCAGCTTAAGAGTCTGGAGGCTACTTGCTTGTCTTTGCGTTCCTTTTGGGGATTCCCTTCGTCGGAGTAAAAGGGATTTCCCGGGTTCATTGGCTGGCGTCTCCTCGTGCCTGGGGCGGCCAGTCACGTGGTGTGCTGGCGGATGGATGGAAAGTCTTTGAAGTTGGAAGCGGGCTTTGCAGTCGAATCGTGGACCGAAACTTTGCCACAAAACTTAACTTAGAACCGAGACTCACAACGGAAAAGAAAAGAAAGAAAATTGAGACGAGAGTTAGATGGCTTGAATGAAGCTGTTTAACCCATGTTCTTCTGATCTTGATTTGGGTTCTTCCGTCTGCTCGTCTACATGGTTACTCGTCTGTCTGGTTATTCCGTCATGGCTTCTCTATGATCGTTTTTGAATCTACTTTTTTCTCTCCCCCAAAGCTTTGTTCGGGTCCTAAGATTTTAAACTCAAATGTTTGTCCAGCCTCCTGGATGAGTTCTGACCAATTAGACAGTCTTTATTTGAGAGGTGGCATTTTCTTCACTTCACATCATAAATCATGTGTTATCTGTGATCTCCTTACTCTCCAGCTCTAGCAGAGGGTACAGAGGCCACAGTTTAGACATCATTCCTATTATAAGAATACAAAACATTTTACACAGATTTCAATCAAGCCATCTTCATAATTGTGAACATACGATCGCACTGATAGGAAACAAGACACACTTTCATTCAAACATCTAATAGTTATAACAATTACATGACTTATATGTGATCTAAGCATAATAGACACACATATAGGTTGTTGACACAATATAGAATTATGTAGTTGAACGATGTTTGATTATAAGTCCATCAAGAATTGTTTTGGGATGATTTTATGTATTTTTATTGGTAAAGTCTCAGTCTCTGGGGTTTTAAGAGATTCCAACCCTGGGGTCGTTCAGAGGTCCTTAAGAAGAAGGAGGTCTGTTTTGTATATCTGTCGTGGGATCAAGCAACCTTTGCCGTTATCTTGGTCGGGCCCTGAGCTTTGCCATCTCTGAACCAATCAGTCTTTTCCAAACTATCTAACATTGACAACGTTCTTCCTTTAGTTGCTTGCATGGCCATAAAGTTCTTAGCTGGGAGTTTTCGTTGGTTAATGTAGACTGGCTGGAGCCTGGATTTTATGGTTCTGGATTGTTGATTTGGGGTCTGGAGTGTTGAGTTTTGTGTGGAATTATGTTTGAACAAATCACCTGGACGATTAATTTGTGTTTGGTTCGCCCTCAAACCCTACAAATGTATAAAACTGATCAGAGATCAGGTACACAGACACTTGTTCATTGGTTCTCAGTGACTCCTCATGATCCATGGGTTGAGAGATAATCGCCCCCCCCAGCGGCGAACCATTGAAATTTCGAAGTGTTTCGAAACATTTTGAAACAGTTATGACGTAATGAATCCTCGTTTACTGAAATCACGTGACTCTGGCAGTTTGATACACTCTCCGAACCACTGATTCGGAACAAAAGATTCGTAAAGGTTTCAAACTTCATGAAGCAGTGTTTTGAAATTGTAATCACTACATCAAGCAAGTGAATAGATTAATGCTGAAAAAAATAAGAAATCCTGGCAAAAGTATATTGTAAAGTACAATGATGTTCACCGACACTAATATGCATAAACAGATGATCAGAATCCATCCAATGATGGATATTGCAGTCCTACATTTCTTGGGTTTGAGCTTCAGGAAGGTCACAGGATGGAGAACGCCAATGTAACACTCCACACAGATGCAGCTCTGAAACAGAGGACGACGATCAACAACACCAGTCCAAGAAAGACCACACCAAATCCACATTCAATACATAAAAAAAAAAAAAATGGCTCGAGGAGAGACTCTAGGTCCGAGAACCGTATTCGGGCCTGCCAAAACGGGGCTATTAACAGAAGACCGGCCCCGTCCCGGTGAATTCTCTCCAGAACTCCTGGGAGCAGAGAGATCGGGGGAAATGCGTACAGACCTCAGCCACGTCTGCATAATAGCGTCTAGCCCCAGAGGAGCTGGCTGACTGAGTGAGAACCACAGTGGACAGTGTGTCGTCTCTTAAGATGCGAACAGGTCTGCTTCCGCTCTACCAAAGTTTTTCATAGGAGCTCCACCACCTCGGGGTGGAGTTTACATTCCCCGGGCCTCAGCCCCTGTCTCAACAGGATGTCTGCTCCCGGATTTAAAAACCCTGGGATGTATATTGCCTTTAGAGAGAGCAAATTCCCTTGGGCCCACAGGAGGATCTGGTGACAGTTTGCGTAATGACGTGACATCAGAACAATGGTTGATGTAAGAGACCACCGATGTGTTGTCCGTGCGGACAAACACATGATGGCCCCTCAGGTCAGATCTTATTTTAAACACCGTTCCTAAACATTATAATCCCAACGTTTATCTGTGTGCTGCACATTTTACGGAGAACAGCTTCCAGAACCCGTAGTGCAATGCTGGCTACGCACAAAAGTGTCTCCTGAAATGGAGCAGTTCCCACCTTGTCAGGATAATCTGTCATTGGTGGAATACAATTTGTAAGTTATCTTATTATTTGTAGATGTGTTTTCTATTAACAGTTCCAATTATACGTTTTATGTTGTTGCTACGATGTAAACAAAGGGCAAAGCTTTGCCTCCGCAAGCCTTCTAGCCAACATTAGTGTTAATATAGTGTTTACTGTAGCTTTTGTAAGCGCTCGCTTTTGTAAGACTGTTCACCACCCCTTAGGAAAATGGTAAGGATTGTGACATTTCCCGAACATGCGTTAAGCATTGCCAATCACAACACACTGGGCCAGCTAACCAATCACAGCACATTTCGTATTTCGGAAGAAGGCGCTTCGTCGAAACCAGAACTAAATGCCATGTTCTAACTAGACTGGAGAGAGAGGTGCTGTAATAATGCAAAATATGTGGAAGATTTTTTGTTTTTTTAACAATCGAGCATGAAAGCATATTCTAGTACAGCCCAAAAACAAAATCAAGACATCGTAAAAGGACATAATAGGACCCCTTTAAACAATTTCAAGTGTACAAAGGACTACATTAAGACCCAAAAAATTTCCTAAGATTTGTATACAGCTCATGTTTACTGCCCAGTGTTTTAGCTACACAACAGTGGTGTTCAAAATGGGCCAATTTCTAGTTACTTAAATCTACTACAGCAGATCTCTCAGATACACAGCTACACCAGACAGGCAACAATGACAAGACCAAGTGTACATTTGATTGGATTTAATGTGTATTTTTTTATATAGCGAGATTTAAAATAGTCAGAAGCATATTAACCCTAGGTTGTTTTGTTGGATGAGTTTAGATGAAGGAAAGGATAAAAGTATGGTTTTGTCCTCTGCTGGACAAGAAGTTTCAATACAACTCGTTTTTCTTTTCCTTTTTTAACAAAAGGGCAGTTTTACAATTCTTTTGAGATGGAGGACAGGATACATAATCCCTAATATAATCCCAAAAGCCAAGGAAATAGACCAGGATAAGAGAAACTTCTCTAAATCTAAAATATGATAAAGAACAAGAGAAACAAAGATAGGACCATATGTTAGTGATGAAGAGACCAGCAGGACCAGAATGTTTTGAAAAGCCTTGATTTTGTCCAGGTTTCCTCCTTTCCTCTTTTTGCCGCCATCACCAGGTCCAGGACGCAGCAGAGCCTTCAGGACCATTAAGCAGCTGTTCAGTTTTACAAAGAAAAAGAAGAATAATTGTGGTAGAAGTAAGTTGTAAAGTTTAATCACACCCGTTGTACAGATTACACACGAGGTAATAATAATAATCCATCCGACAGCGGATAATGGCGATCCTGTATTTCATGGGTTTGAGCTTCAGGAAGAGCAGAGGATGGAGAACGCCTATGTAACGCTCCACACAGATGAAACTCAAAAACAAAGGACGACCGACCAACAGCACCATTCCAAAAAAGACCACTGCTAACCTACAATCAATGCAGTTAAAGAAATATTCTGGTATAACAAATAAAAGAACAAAACGTGATTTCAGCGAGTGCCCAGTTGAAGATGAAGATTTTAGTGGACTGTCCTTGAATCATCTCCTTCACGCTCAGCCACAGGATGTAACAGTTTGTTCGAAAAGTAAAAACCAGGTTGAGGCCAAATGAGGTTGTGATAAAGTAGGAGTTAACAACATTGAAAATGGTGGAGTTCACAGGCAAAAGTGATGCCCTATATGTTGAGTTGTTTGTCATCTCCAACATGTCCATTTTTGTTTAGTTTTTCTTTTATCTGTTAAAAAAAGAAAAATAACTATGTTGAAGGACAAAATATGAATTAGTTAAGTAAAGAAAAAAAGTTTCAAAGCAAGTTTAAAAAAGGTAATACAATTTTTGTATAGAAAATGTCTACTCACAACAAGCTGATGTTGAATTTAACAAGCACAGTCTCTATAACTGCTAGTATGACTGCCGAACGTGTTGAATGTGAACTGTAAAGATCTCCTTTCGACTAAATGAGGTGTCTTTGACATATTGAACAGCTTTGCATTGAAGCAACATTCAAATTCTAATTTTCAAGGCCAAAAATTCCATATCAGGCATGCAAATGAAATGTATTTTGAAATGTATACTGTGTAAACAACATCAGAGTTCACATAATGTCCGAATCTACAATATGACCCATACTTCTGTCATGTCTAGTTTTGAGTTTTGTTTCATGTTCAAGTTTTATGTCCTTTATTTTTAAGTTTTCCCATTGTCATGTTCCTGGTTTTGTCATGTGATCCTGTCAATTGTCTTGATTATGTTCACATGTGTGTCTTGTTTAGTCAGTAGTCCTTGTGTATTTAAGCCCTCATGTTTTCCATGTTACCTGGTCTAGTATTGTCCCTGTTACCAATGTCAAGTCCAGTCCAGTCCAGTCCAGTCCAGTCCAGTCCAGTCCCGTCCCGTCCCTGTTACCATTGTCTGTGAGTTTCATGTTAAGTCAAGTATGTTGTTTATTTTGTTTCTGTACACATTGGAAGTTAATACATATTGCACTTTGTCAGGATCATCAAGCTAGTGATGGGTAAATTGAGGCTTTGTGAAACTGAAACAGTTAAAGTAAATGTGCCATATTGTGTCGAGAAGATTTTCAAGATTATCAAGTGTAGGCCTATATAGGTTATTTTATTAATTGTCAGGGTTTGTTATATAATTGGCTCAGCTAAACAGACCAATAAGAGACTATTAACTACCATTATCCATTTCAATTATTCTAATGTCTAATTAAAACGTCTACAAATGTATAAAACTGATCAGAGATCAGGTAAACAGACACTTGTACATTGGTTCTCAGTGACTCCTCATGATCCATGGGTTGACAGAGATAATCGCCCCCAGCGGTGAACCATTGAAATTTCGAAACGTTTCGAAACAGTTATGACGTAATGAAGCCTCGTTTACTGAAATCACGTGACTCTGGCAGTTTGATACACTCTCCGAACCACATATTTTACCTAGATCTTTTGAACTATTTTAGTTTAGTAGGTTTAGTTTTAGTTTAGCAGATTCTAGTTTGACACCTGCTGTGTATGTTGAAGGTCTACAAAGATTGTAGTTTGTTTCAAATGCTGCCGACAGGTTTGATTTAACAAATCAAGTTTTGTCTTGTTTAGCAGTTTTGCACTGTTGAAATATTCAAATTCTGTATTTCCAAGAAATGCCTCATCAGACATGCAATTTAAACAGCACTTTTTTTTTTACAACAGCACTATTTTCCATGCTAAGTATCTTTGCCCATTTTCACAGTAAGATTATAGAAATAACACTGTCCGATGCAATTATGTAAAATATTCCAAAACCGTTTGTTTTGCACCTACGTTAAGTCTTAAGGCAAAATTATTTGATGCGTAACGTATTTAAGGTGTGATGTGAGGGAATTCTGTGAGATGCAGTGAGCCTAAATTTCTAAAAGTTTGATGTTAAATGTTTCATACTGCAAAAGGGAAAGGATTTTCATGATAAAATTGCTGTCCGTTTTTTAAATATGTTATTGAAACATATTGTTGACAGAGAGTTTTTGGAGAATTCAGTCTTTGACCATTGAAGTAGAGCTATAGTTGTCTAGAAAGTAACTGCTCGGGGGTGTTGTTAAATCAAGTCAAATTTATTTGTAAATATTGTTTATAATTTTTTTTTTTTTACAATTTTTTTTACACATTGTCTCAAAGCAGCTTTACAGAAAATCATAATGTTTATGTTAATAATATTTTAATACATTCATGCATTTATAATTGCATTTAGAAGATTAGAACTGTGTGATTATATAGTTTACATTGTGCGATGATACAAGCAATCAAGCAGTTGAGATTTGCAATAGTACATATTTAATACAAGTTTTGTGTGAAAACATAATTGTCATTCATTTTGACTACTAAACATATTCTATATATTCTATATTCTATACCAGTGTTGAGGGTAACATTACAAGTAACACAAGTTCCCTTTCGTGGTCACTACGAGTTACGTCAGTGACAACGAATGGGGTTTCGCTTAGAAAGCCTATCACCTTCGATATTAGAAAACGAGCCAATGGCAATGAAATGCCATGGGTCTGTGGAATTTGCGTAGCGTAACTCCGCCCCACCTCGTGGGTATATACGGAAGTACGCCGGCAACATGCAGATATGTTTCCGCTTCGGAGCCAAGTATTCACTTCACTCCACAAGCCAAATCTGAGATCATCTCTTCACTCTTTGAGACGAGCTTCTCTCCAGGTGTTGGTGTGACGGCGAGTTCCAGCGAGTGCACATTCCCTGCTGATCTGTGCAGTGATCTGCCAGTGTTTGTGTGTTCATCTCCCTGGTCGCTTCAACACTCTGCTGAGACTTTCTTCCTCTCACAAAAGAGCACGCATGTGGCACGTCTTTTTAAAGATGTCTCGCCCGTGCACTTCTGGTTGCGGTCGCGCTGTTTCAGAGTCTGATGGGCACAATCGCTGTCTTGCGTGTTTGGGCGTTGATCACGCTAAGGCAGCTTTTGTGGATGACTCATGTTCCCATCGCAACGCTACGGTCGAGACTCGTAAGAGGGAGAGTCCCCTCATCCACACCCTGATCTACCTCCTCCGCGAGAGCTGGTACTTCGGCTGGTGGCCAGGGTGACCCGAGGGTGACGGTGTGGAACAAAGCACTGACGATTCTTCCTCGGTCCACACACCCCTCTCAAGCGTTGCAACCCGAGAGCGTCCCGATTGAACCCGATTGTCTTTCGGCGTGCCGCGTGTCTCTTTCGGCGCTCCAGACGATTATTCAATGTTGATCGCTGCATCACAAGGTGGGCAGGAGTCCTCGGGAGATGACGATTCGGCTGTGCTGCCGCCTTCGGGTATGCCAGCATTGCCCGAGTCTGATCCCGACCTGACGGCCATGCTTTCCCGGGCAGCCGCGGCCTTTGGGCTTGAGTGGTCTCCTCCACCCAGCCCTGTGCATTCGCGGCTGGATGATTGGTTTTTGGGTGCGGCCGCTGATCCCCATTAGCGTCCAACCCCAATATCTTTCTTCCCGGATGTACATGAGGAGGTCACAAGGTCCTGGAAGACTCCCCTGTCTTCCCGTGATCATTCGGCGACCTCCTCCGCCTTTCCTCCTCTCGATCAGGCCACTGCTAAAGGGTACACTGGGATTCCCCAGGTTGAACGCTCTGTTGCGATGCAACTGTGTCCTCAGAGCGCTTCTTCCCGTGGCGACCCAAAGCACCCCTCCAAAGCATGTAGGTTCTCCTTCACTCTCGTGGCGAAGACCTATAGAGCCGCGAAGCATGCAGCCTCCTCCTTGCATGCCATGGCCACTCTGCAGGTCTACAAGGCCCAGATGCTCAGGGATATGCACGAGGGGAGGACTGACCCAGGGCTCTTTGACCAGGAGTCCTGGTCCAGGAGAGACACCTGTGGCTCAACCTGGCTGTTATGAGGGAGGCCGAGCGAACCCATTTCCTCGACTCCCCCATATCCCAGGCTGGCCTCTTCAGCGGAGCGGTCGAGGACTTCGCCCAACAGTTCTCGACCGCCCAGAAGCAGACTGAGGCCATATTCTGCCCCATAGGCTGCTGCTGGGGCCGTGCGGGAGGGGTGGGAGCCACAGGAGGGCGCCCTCGGCGGTGAGCAGACTAAGGATTCTGTGCCGACGGCTGGGTTGAGGCAGCAGCGGGCCGTCGGCACAGAATCCTCAGTCTGCTCGCCGCCGAGGGCGCCCTCCTGTGGCTCCCACCCCTCCCGCACAGCCCCAGCAGCAGCCTTCACCTGGGCCACGTCGTGGAGGAAACCGCAGGAAGGTGCCACAGCCCTCTCCGGCCCCGCACCACGCTAAACGCCAGGCTAAGCGGAGCCCCTGAGATGGGCTGCTCAGAGATGGCGATCAGTTCTTTCCAGGAGATGGTAGCAGGGCCACTCCTTCCCCCGGTGGAGGGCCGGGGGAGAATCCTTGGTTTTCCCACCCCCGCTGCTCGTTTCATGACGAGCAGCACCCCAATGTGGTTAAAAAATAGAAAGAACTGACACACCCATCTCTGAGCACACAGAGTTCTCGGATGACAGTGCCTCACGAGCCTCGCCACTCTCGTCCCCCTCTGTCGCCAGACCCCTGCCAGAGCACGCCCCCGTGGAACGCTGGTCCTTCCCTGGCATCCTCTGGCAGGACGCGGCTAATGACCGTGCCCCCACACCGGCCACAACGCCTCTGAACCTACTCACGATTTCTCTCAACATGCGGACAGGAGAGCTGTCATCAATACATGGAAAAAACAAAGTAACTTGCGTTAATTATTTGGAAAAATTATTGTAAATTTAGATTTTTAAAAAGTGAAAATGTAAAATCTTTTTTTTTAAAGATTTACTTTTAAAAGTAAAAAAGTAAACTTTTTACCTGAGATGTTCCCTTTCAAGGGAACTCGAGCTGTGTCGAGACATGGTGGGAACTCTATACCCACAACGCCATAGTAACAAGTGCCTGTCCATGTGAAATCTCTGCTCACACTAAGATAAAGCACCTGCACCCCTGGAGTGGAGCCGAGATCAAGGTCATAAAACCTCACTAATGTGTGCGGCTAGGCAACATCCTGCCACATCACAAACATATTGGAGAGAAACTCCTGACGATAATGTTTTAGAAGCAAGCCATACTCCTAGTCTCTTAGTCTGACGCCTCACAGTGCCACAAAGGAAACGTTACTAGAGGGTGACTCCCCAAGGATACACCACTTAAAGGGACGTGGTAAGCAGCTAAGGCCGCCATGTACACCTTTAGTGTGGAGGAGGATAGACCTGCGGAGAAACGCAGCTCTGCAACCACAGGGCAGATAACTGGGTCCAGCTGGTACTCTCCGCACCAGGAAGTGAACAATATCCACTTCAAGGTGTAGAGTTTCCTCATGGATGGAGCTCTGGAGTGGAGGATGGTCTCAACAACCTCAGTTGAGAGACCTGAACTTATGAGCTGGGCCCCCTCAGAGGCCAAGCCCAAACTTTCCACAATTCTGGGCGGGGGTGAAGGATCAAAAAGTCCCTCCCAAGCGGAATCTCCAGAGGAGTACGGTTCTCGGACCTAGAGTCTCTCCTTGCCGGCTCGGGGAGAGACTCTAGGTCCGAGAACCGTATCCGGGCTGCCAAAACAGGGCTATTAACAGAAGACGGGCCCTGTCCCGGTGAACTCTCTCCAGAACTCCTGGGAGCAGAGAGATCGGGGGAAATGCTTTGCCTCCGCTAGCTTTCTAGCCAACATTAGTGTTAATATAGTGTTTACGGTAGCTTTTGTAAGCTCTCGCTTTTGTAAGACTGTTCACCACCCCTTAGGAAAATGGTAAGGATTGTGACATTTCCCGAACATGCGTTAAGCGTTTCCAATCACAACACACTGGGCCAGCTAACCAATCACAGCACATTTCGTATTTCGGAAGAAGTCGCTTCATCGAAACCAGAACTAAATGGCATGTTCTAACTAGACTGGGGAGAGAAGTGCTGTAATAATGCAAAATATGTGGAAGATTTTTTGTTTTTTTTAACAATCGAGCATGAAAGCATATTCTAGTACAGCCCCAAAACAAAATCAAGACAACGTAAAAGGACATAATAGGACCCCTTTAAACAATTTCAAGTGTACAAAGGACTACAGTATAAGACCCAAAAAATGTCCTAAGATTTGTATACAGCTCATGTTTACTGCCCAATGTTTTAGCAACACAACAGTGGTGTTCAAAATGGGCCAATTTCTAGTTACTTAAATCTACTACAGCAGATCTCTCAGATACACAGCTACACCAGACAGGCAACAATGACAAGACCAATTAGACATTTGATTGGATTTAATGTGTATTTTTTTTATATAGCGAGATTTAAAATAGTCAGAAGCATATTAACCCTAGGTTGTTTTGTTGGATGAGTTTAGATGAAGGAAAGGATAAAAGTATGGTTTTGTCCTCTGCTGGACAAGAAGTTTCAATACAATTTTTATTTTTTTTCAAAAGGGCAGTTTTCCAATTCTTTTGAGATGGAGGACAGGATACATAATCCCTAATATAATCCCAAAAGCCAAGGAAATAGACCAGGATAAGAGAAACTTATGATAATCTAAAATATGATAAAGAACAAGAGAAACAAAGAGAGGACCATATGCTAGTGATGAAGAGACAAGCAGGACCAGAATGTTTTGAAAAGCCTTGATTTTGTCCAGGTTACTCTTTTTGCCGCCATCACCAGGTCCAGGATGCAGCAGAGCCTTCAGGACCATTAAGCAGCTGTACAGTTGTACAAAGAAAAAGAAGAGTAATTGTGGTAGAAGTAAGTTGTAAAGTTGAATCACACCCGTTGTACAGATTACACATGAGGTAATAATAATAATCCATCCGACAGCGCATATGGCGATCCTGTATTTCATGGGTTTGAGCTACAGGAAGAGCAGAGGATGGAGAACGCCTATGTAACGCTCCACACAGATGAAACTCAAAAACAAAGGACGACCGACCAACAGCACCATTGCACAAAAGACCACTGCTAACCTACAATCAATGCAGTCAAAGAAATGTTCTGGTATAACCAAAAAAAGAGAAAAAGAGAAGATGATTTCAGCGAGTGCCTCGTTGAAGATGAAGATTTTAGTGGACTGTCCCTGAATCATCTCCTTCACGCTCAGCCACAGGATGTAACAGTTTGTTGGAAAAGCAAAAACCAGGTTGAGGCCAAATGCAGTTGTGATAAAGTAGGAGTTAACAACATTGAAAATGGTGGAGTTCACAGGCAAAAGCGATGTCCTACATGTTGAGTTGTTTGTCATCTCCAACATGTCCATTTTTGTTTAGTTTTTCTTTTATCTGTTAAAAAAAGAAAAATAACTATGTTGAAGGACAAAATATGAATTAGTTAAGTAAAAAAAGAAGTTTCAAAGCAAGTTTAAAAAAGGTAATACAATTTTTGTATAGAAAATGTCTACTCACAACAAGCTGATGTTGAATTTATTTTCAGTCGTTCCCAACAAGCACGGTCTCTATAACTGCTAGTATGACTGCCGAACGTGTTGAATGTGAACTGTAAAGATCTCCTTTCGACTAAATGAGGTGTCTTTGACATGTTGAGAAGCTTTGCATTGAAGCAACATTCAAATTCTCATTTTCAAGCCCATTTTCAATTCCATATCAGGCATGCAAATGAAATGTTGTTTACACAGTATACATTTCAAAATACATCAGAGTTCACATAATGTCAGAATCTACAAAATGACCCATACTTCTGTCATGTCTAGTTTTGAGTTTTAGTTTGCAGATTCTAGTTTGACACCTGCCGTATGTTGAAGGTCTACAAAGATTGTAGTTTGTTTCAAATGCTGCCAAGCTGCTTTACAGGTTTGATTTAACAGAGTTTTGTCTTGTTTAGCGGTTTTGCACTGTTGAAATATTAAAATTCTGTATTTCCAAGAAATGCCTCATCAGACATGCAAATTAAACAGCACTTTTTTTTACAACAGCACTACAAATTATTTGATGCGTAACATATTTAAGGTGTGATGTGAGGGAATTCTGTGGGATGCAGTGAGCCTAAATTTCAATGTTTCATACTGCAAAAGGGATATTTTTTCATGATACAATTGCTGTCCGTTTTTTAAATATGTTACTGAAACATATTGTTGATAGAGTTTTTGGAGAATTCAGTCTTTGACCATTGAAGTAGAGCTATAGCTGTCTAGAAAGTAACTGCTCAGGGGTGTTAAGTTAAATCAAGTCAAATTTATTTGTAAAGCATTTTTTATTTTTTTTATTTTTTTTACCGTCATGCATTTATACTTGCATTTGGGAGATTAGAACTGGGTGATTTATATAGTTTACATTTTGCGATGATACAAGCAATCAAGCAGTTGAGATTTGCAATAGTACATATTTAATACAAGTTTTGTGCAAAAACATAATTGTCATTCATTTTGACTACTAAACATATTCTATACTGTTAAAGCAATGTAATCAAAACCAGTGTTGAGGGTAACATTACAAGTTACAACATTACAACAGATTCAGTATTCCTTAAAATGCAAACTCAAAATATTACGCGAACCTGCAATAATTAAATATGTAAAATAACACAAATATACTTTATGTATTTAATCTCACTTTATAAACCAATGTCTTTGCTGCTGAACTTCTATGATCCAATCCATCCATACGAATGAGCAAAAATTACTTTAGATAACCACAGGCCCGCCCACAGAAATGACTGGGCCCCTGAAAAGGTCCAGTGAATGGGCCCTCCCCAAATCTGCTATAGGCTACTCATATCATGCGTGTGTTCTCTCTCTCTCTCTCTCTCTCTCTCTCTCTCTCTCTCTCTCTCCTACATTAACACATACATTTAACTGAGAGAGAGGTATGCACCCCCTGGGGTGGGTATGCAGCAACAATTTAGAATTTATAATAGCCATATATTGTAAAACAAATGCACTGAAAAATAAAGGACACTTTCATAATTCGTTTTGTACTAATTGCTATACTTGAAAGAGTATATTTATATACTTCACATTAAAGATGTGATTGGGCCAGCCCAGTGACCATCAAGAAAAGAACCAATGGGCCGCTGATCTACGTGTTTCATGGGCCGGTGTGTCAGAAAAAAAACTAACGCTGACTTTTTTTGACCAATGCATTACACCGGCAGTAACCCAGCGCCGCCGATTAAGCAAAACAAAACTAAACAAATGTACAGTTTTATGGGCCGTTAAGACAAAAAAAGAAAAAAAGTATGAGATGCATCGGCCCAAAAAGCACGTCGGCCCACTGGGAATCTCCCGGTAGTCCCGATGGCCAGTAGCCTACATGCCTGGACGTCACACTTTAAATCCTACCTGTTGCCTTTCACCATCCACTTATTTAGCTGCTGTCGCATCAATTGACATGCCATCTCCTTTTCCCTCTTTCTTTTTCTATTTTTAGCCCCCGACAGCTTTTTTGCTTTATCCATCTTTTTCGACGACAACTCACTACTCGTTCCTGCTGCTCGCTCAGCGCTCACGGCGCCCGCGCCCGCTCGCTCAGACCATTTTCAGGAAAGGGGTGTTTCATTATGACACAGGCTATATTTTACTCGAGCAACATTACATAAAATGCTTTTTTTTTCTCACTTTCAACAATTAATGTTGCTATTTTGGTTCAAAATAAAATATGGTAACCTTTGCTTATATTTAGGATGAACATAATTATAGCTGGACTGCATGGGCCCCCCCTAGCGGCTGGGCCCCAGAAAACGTTCCCCTTTATCCCCCCTTATGGACGGCCCTGGATAACCAGCACATTGCTGAAGTAAGAGTGTTGAACTTTCTTCTCATGCATTTTTTCTTACGCAATATTGTAATCAATGTTCCCTCTAATTTTTTTTTTTTTTTGCGCACATTTCAGTACTGTGAGCAATTCGCAACCACACGACCTGCCGAAAATGACCACGAGCCTGAGTTAGCCATAGGGGATTCAAAGAGATGACAGCAAATGCATCAATATGTCTACAAGGTTGATATTTATTCAATATCCTTATTGGACTTTGGGAACATTTTAATGATGGTGTTTTACCAGTCAGTTTAGCTGAACTTAAAGGATCTTTGGTTGATAAGGTTTCAATAAGGTTTAGAGAGGTTATGACTGGTTCACTGGTTATTATGACTGATAATGATATATATAAAAAATAAAAGTATCCAAGATGTTTAGTCATTTCTCAGCAGGTACAACATTTAAGTGGAACTTCATTGAAAGAAAAATGCTAATGCAGGGCTTAACAATAATTATAGGCGTATTAAATTGACATGGTGCAATTTTTCCTAAAGGTAGCCATATAAACAATTTAATAACTTTTTTTTTTTTTTGGCTCAGTCACTCTGAACATGTTGAACAATGATTATTACATCAAACAACAATAGGCCTATTGTTGATGATAAATTAAAAGTAGCCTACATTTTTTTTCTTTTCAAAACGCTATAAATTCATATTTTTTTTCCCCAAAACGCTAAAAATCGTTGTTTTAAAAAGTATTTTGTCATTTATTTTTCGTGTTTGCATTTATGAGGAAAAAACAACATTACGTGACGGTTCTCCATTACGGACGCGACCGCTCTGAAAGCGGCACTAAAAGACTTTCAAACTTTCACAGAGACCTCAAAACAGAAAGCACAAAGCCTTTCTTTAAAGCGAATTTCGTTTTGTATTAATTGTATCTTATTTTAATAAATTTTTCATTAACCAATTTCCTGGATTTAATAGGCCTAAATACATTTTATTTGAATTTTATATTTTTAATTTAACTTTTACTTTGAATATTATACTGTAAAAACACATAATTATAGTTGATTTTAGTTGATCATAGTTGAACATAATTAGAGATGAAATGGCATGACAATTTAATTTTATGATTAAAGTGACCAAAATTATCATGGTTATCGCAGAATCTTGTTCAAAAAGTACTAATACTACAGAATGAAATCAATTCACCAAGTTTTATGTCAAAAACCAGCAAATAACTAAATATTTGCTTAGGCTATACTTAAACATTAAAATAATAACAATAAAGATGATGGCTAGATTTCTTGGAGTTTCTTGCAACATCTTATCTACTAACAAGTTCAAATAAAGTTTTTACAAAAAAAAAAAGGTTTAACCTCACATATTTCAGCCTTTAAATCATTTTTATAAAAATAATGCGTCAAAAAAGATAAATTACTGACATTTGCAATGCACATTATAGCTTATCTTTTTTAACTGCGCTCTCCACAACGACAAAGAAGTTTTTTTTTTTTTTTTTTAGCTAATGGTTTTCCACTACCTAGCAACACTTAGCTCTGTTAAGTTACCAGATTTATTTACGGAGAGGAGAAAAACACCCGTAGTGTTTGGGTGCACCCCTTACCCGCGCGACTACCGGTACATTTGAAATAACGAGCTTGAGCGCGCAAAAGACGCAATATGTGAACGGCCCCTTCGCGAGCTATACCTCCAATCTGGCCATGCACGAGCTACTGGTGGTCTCCTGCGCCCCTGTGGCAGTTCCCCACACAGTGAGTGAAATGAAAGATAAAAGAAAACCGCTTCTTGGCGCAGGGTTTTTTTATTAACTGCTCGTGCCGCGCCCATGTGACTTCCCGGTTCGCCCGTGCCTAAAACCGCTACTGTTTATTAGCCTGCATCGCCTTTGATGCTCAGATGTTTAAAGGTGGTATCAGTGATTTCAGGCCCAAAAATATTTTTATCACATTCATCTAATCTTTCCTAACGATCCGCTAGCTGCCCGCCCCATAAGCATGCCGTCTAAAAAACGTGTCTCTGTAGGCAGCCTAGGCTCTGAAATCTGCACACAAAAACAAATGGTTTAGCCAAACACTCAAAACCAAAACAAATAGTGTTCCAACCAATCACTGACAGGGGGAGGGTGTTGTGAGGTTTTGAGCCAGCTTTTTCTTCAGCTCTGACTTCGCGTGCAGCCGTGCACGAGCACAAAACCTCACAACACCCTCCCCCTGTCAGTGATTGGTTGGAACACTATTTGTTTTGGTTTTGAGTGTTTGGCTAAACCATTTGTTTTTGTGTGCAGATCTCAGAGCCTAGGCTGCCTACAGAGACGCGGTTTTTAGACGGCATGCTTATGGGGCGGGCAGCTAGCGGATCGTTAGGAAAGATTAGATGAATGTGATAAAAATATTTTTGGGCCTGAAATCACTGATACCACCTTTAACCCCTGAAAAAAAAAATCGTTTGTGCGGTCTGAAAAATGTGCGCGGCCTGAAAAATCTATTGCGCGGCCACTTCGACTGCGCAGCTTAGAGGGAACATTGATTGTAATGCATTACTTTTAACTGAATGTGAAACGTGAATGGTGCACAAACCATGCAAAGCTTTCTGTAATTCAGCAGTATTGCAGAAGTTGTGTGCATTGACACCTGTGTGTGTTTGAACAGATCTGAGTGTGTGACATCCATCCATCCATCAATCTGTCATGTGGGTTCATCCTGTTCACATGTTGCTTCTGTCACTTCAAATGTTTTGAGAAATGAGCATCTGACTGTGTGTGAGCAGGTGAGAGAGCAGATGAGATTTTCCACGATGGAAATAATGTGTGGTTGTCCACATGCTGTCTGCTTAAGACTCATACATTACAAACTATTGACATAACTGAAAATGGGTTCCTTTATACTGTTAATAACTAAACTAAAGATCATTCTTAAAAAAACAAATCTTAAGTTTTATTGATGGTTACAACTATTGAATGCACATTAAATATTAAAACATTTTCCTAATTTGATCATTATGATTAACTGTAAGTCTCACCGAACGTACTCTTTAAAATCCAGAAAATATTGAATCAGGAGAGACAGATGGCAAAAAATGTCACAATATATTCATAATGATTTTGCTGGTGATTATAAAATAAAACATGATGAATATCACAATGATTTTAGTGGCATCAATTGTGACGTACAAACACAAATTGTCAGATGTTTTAATGCCATCTTTGATTTAAACTTGAGGACAAAAAATGGTGTTAGAGTTGCTAAGTTTGATTCATTCCCATGAATCAGTTCGAACTGTCCATTTCAGTGAATCAAAACACTGAAGATTCATGATTCAGTGATTCATTTGTGTCATTTCTCAAATTTGTTCATGTTCAAGTCTTTTACAATTTTAAATACTGCTTTATTGGTGCATATATTGCAGTAAACATTATGTATGTACTTGGCTACAATAATTGGCTTAAAGTAAGTTTTCAAGAACAGAAGCATGAGATAATGGGGTAAGATAACCAAATGAGTTTTAATTGAAATGCAAACTAACTTCATTGATTGTAGTTTGAAGTTGTTAGTTCTGCACTAATGGGCAATCTGAAAAAGTTTTCTGCAATTATTTTCCTATCGTCCATTAAGACGGGAAAAGGAAATCACTGTGACTAGTGTGAAAGATGTCATCCTTTACTCTCTGCAGGAAATAAAGTCAATCCAGTCGAATGCCGAGTTAATGCAGATCTGACCATTATTGCTTATACCTCGCTTCCAGCATTACATAAGGGGTCAGATATTCCCAACAGAATTGCACAACTCATTGCATTGATTTAGTCTCTGAAAGTAACCTTTAGATGTCTTTCTATTTTCACCATTTTCTCACATTGAGGCCATTTCACACATTGTGCGTAAGCGGTGTGTATTTATTTCGGCACGCTTATTAACAGTTTGTGGCATTCACACTGCACACACGTACTGTAAGGTGCTACGTATATCACAAGCTTTTATGACACAAAAACTTGGTAACACTTTACAATAAGGTTTGTTAGTTAACATTAGTTACCTTAGTTAACATAAACTAAGAATGAACAATACTAATTAATCTTAGTTAATATTTATTTCAACATTTACTAAAACGTTATTAAAATCAAAGGTTAACATTAGTTAATGCATTATTTATTTTATTTTTTTGACTAACAAGTCATAGTTTGACTAACTAATTAACAAAGATTAATAAATACTGTAACAAATGTTTTGCTCATTGTTAGTTCATGTTAATTAATGTAAACTAATGAACCTTATTGTAAACTGTTACCAAAAACGTTCTGTTCTGTAAATTTGATTTGTATTAATTCTCAACATAACACTATTTTAACCCATAAATCGGTGTGTCTGTTTTTTTGTTACGCAACAGAAACACAGTCAGTGTGATAGTACATAGCCTAACCTAATTTGGTTTAAGTGAATCAGTCACATGACATGTATGCAGTACATGAAAGTGTTACCGCATTTTGTCATGATTCACTGCATGCATTTTGTGCAATGTAATTCATTCAGACCACAAAATTAATCTTGGCACCCCATAAACATGAGCCTTTTACAGAATGTTTTATCCAAACAATAACAGTCTGATTTGCAAACTTAAATGTACTGAATTCCTGTGGATTTGCTTGAGATTAATACTAATATTGAGCAATTGTCGCACATGGGCAATTTACGACAGTCTCCTGCCATGTTTTGTAGGATAGTCAGGTTGTGTGTGTGTGTTAAGAACTTGCTTATACATAAGGTTATTGCCCTGGCTGTAGTTTAAAGTTCCTTTGGCACTTGAGAAGCCACAGAATGAAATGTGTTCATTTGTTGTGCTTTGTGATTCATCAAAGAGGCTTTCTGGCCGTAGTCCTGAAACTGAGGAACAATTTACTCTAGTCAAACAAGATTTGTCACTGGTGTTTGACCGTCTTTTTCTGTTTTTTTTTTTCTTTTCTTTTTCGTCTGCTGTTTTTCTGTATATTTTACCATTTGAGAGATGATGTGCATTATTAGCTGTGTTTGCTAAGTTAAAGTGCCCCTATTATGCTTTTTCGGATATTACCTTTAATACAGTGTGTAATATAGCTGTTTGTGAATGTAATGTACTTTGCCCTGCCCTCAAACACTTGTAGCTGAGACTGGAAGAGTTTGGTTTGTGTTGTCGACACAAGAAGACGCTGTTTTCTGCTCAGCAAAAGCAAATCCACGTTGCTGCTCTTCCAAAGGATGCGATTCATGTGGTAAAATCGACGCCATCGTTACTGTTCGTATCACTGTGTATCAAGTGCTGAGGAAGATCCAGAGCTGAACTTCAGAAATGGTAATGGCTATTTGATTTCTGACACGTGATGTAAGCAGTAGACCAATCACAACAGACTGGGTCATCTAACCAATCAGAGCAGAGTAGATCAATCACAACAGACTGGGCCATCTGACCAATCATCAGAGTAGATCAATCACAACAGACTGGGCCATCTGACCAATCAGAGCAGAGTAGATCAATCACAACAGACTGGGCCATCTGACCAATCAGAGCAGAGTAGACCAATCACAACAGACTGGGCCATCTGACCAATCAGAGCAGAGGAGACCAATCACAACAGACTGGGCCATGACCAATCAGAGCAGAGTTGACCAATCACAACAGACTGGGCCATGACCAATCAGAGCAGAGTAGACCAATCATAAGAAGTTTAGAGAGACTGAATCTTAGAACAAACGTTTTCTATCACTGTGAGAAAAGAGTTGATGCTCACGTCCAGTGTTGGCAAATACCAGCCGCTAAGCGACTGAATGCCAGTGGGCAGGGCACATGGTGTGATGATGCATAGGTTCGAATGTCTTGTCCTGGGGGCAGTTATATGCATATTTGCCCATGTGATGTCACAGATCCCGCAATATCAAAAACGAGCCGTTTTTGAAGCTTGAATAAATAATGAAGAGGATGTTTTAAGCTCTGAAACTTGCAGGATGTTTTAATGGTACAAACACCTCTTATATGTCAAAAGATCAGGGCAAATTTGATTTATCATGACCCATTTAAACGAATATATTATTTTAGTAATATTTTGATTTACTTTTCATTTTTATATTTCAATTTTAAGTTTCATTTTAGTTGAAGTTTTACTATTACTAGTACTGTTTTACATTTTAAACCACTCATTGTCTACTGAAAATGACAAAAGCTTGTTATTTTTTTTAAATAGAGAAACATTTTAGAATTGTATTGTAATGCTAGTGTGCACTGAAAAAATAAAATGTCATGTAACACAATGAATTAAACATGAAATTTTGAATATATTATTATTTTTTATTTTATTTTATTTTTTTACTGTGTGGATCTGTCTTCCTCTCATGTGCAGATGCGATGCACGTGCAGAATCAGTGGCATAGACAGGGAAGGGGCCATGGGGGCACTGGCCCCTCCTGAAAACTGATTGGCCCCCCAATGTGCCCCACCCTTCTACTTGTCTGTCACTCAAGAATTCAAATGATATCTTTCGGCTTGCATTTGAATAATTAACGGTTCGGCGATAGCCAACTTCCCATCAACCGGACTAAGAATAGCGAGCTTCTGTTTTTCCAACAAAAAAAAACCCCACATGGTAAGTTGAGCTAATTTATATTCCTTTTTTTTAATTAGCGAGTTGTAATTAGCGAGTTGTTGCAGAGTTGTTGGTACCGTCTTTCAGTGTTAGGACAGACCAGGTTCGATGTCATTACAAAGCTCTGTGTCTGAATGAAAGTAATAGCCTAATAAAACAATCAGGGTTTTCCTGTGTTGTGATTTGCTTTCGGCCGATACGAAGTGATATTGCAAGCCAGATGCCGAAGCAAATCGTATGATGTGTATCTCACGTTCCACACTTTAAAAGCTGTAAATATCAGAGGTGAGTCTAGATTCTAATTAATGGAGAAAATTACTTGACTTTGACTTTAGAACGAGTAGGCCTACTCTAAATTAAATCAGTGTCGTACCGCATGACTCGATAATGACTTTATAAGATTGTAATTCAACTTTAAAAAATCAATAACAAAATTATTGTGAATCTACGAATATTCAAACACTTAGAAATGGACCATATTCATAAAGAGAATTTAGCTGTTTGCACAATTTGCAACCCGGCCATGGTATGTAACTGTCTCTTATGGATAATTTCTCATAATATCTAGAGATTATGAAGATATTTGATGTTGAGTTTTCTTGCTGTCTGACACATAAAATAGATGGTGTTTTTCTTCAAATATCTTGTAGTTTTGCAATGTTGTGTGGCACAATCTGGCAATTTCTTGAATTTTATAACAAGCAAAGTGAACACAATGAGTCTCAAATTAAATTTAGTGTGAAGTCCTAATGTATATTATCTATGAAGATAGACTTTACAGAGGTTAGTGATAAAACGTGACAGAAACATTCTCAAATAAAAAACATAAATATAAATATCAACGCACATAAAATATTACTAAAATGTATAATAGCCTATATATAAATAAATAATACTAAAATAACTCTGGACTAATTAAGCTATTCTAAACTGTTTTTATAAGATTCATATAATTTACAAACTAGACAATTTACAAAGTAGTTAAACTAAAGGTACCCTTTTAAAAAAGTAGCTATCTAACAGAAAGTATGGATATATGATATTATAAAGTCATATATGCACAGGGCTAATTAATCTTGGCATATTTAGATTTTGTCTATTCATCAATGCAAATTTACGGCAACTGCTGCTATGCAAATTTAATAGGATGTGGATACAAGTTATTATTGTTGTATTTACTTTATAAAGTTATATTAATTAATTGTGTATTTATTATATGAATGATTAATATACTTCTGTATTTGTATAAATAAGGCTGTAACTGTTCTATTTATTTATTTTTGCCCATGTATAAGGTTGTGAGGATTTGTGTAAAGTTTATATAATCTAATGTTGAGTTTTACTATTTTTGTGAGTTGTACTCTATTCACAGATTGGATTAGTTTATTTATTACTTCTGAAAAGTGAAAAGTTAATACAAATTGAATTTAAATATTCTTATTTACAGCAGTGAATAAATGCCATTAAAAGATCACAGTTTATTGCTGATTTTAAAGCTTACTGAACTGTAAATGATTTGGATATCTACAGTTTTACATATAACATAAGATTGGCCCGTCTGTATTAGCGGTGGCCCCTCTTTTGCCCCCCAGTTGAAAAAACCCTAGAATCTCCCCATCGTGAAATTGAATGTCTGTGCTCGATCGACTCGAGGGGAACATGAGAAGTGGAGAAAGTGTTTGGGAATTACACTGAGTCACAGATGAACGTGGGCTGTAGTGAGCATGTGTGCTTGAATCGCCCCAGAGAAACGCGCCTCGCTCCCCTGTAATTACACTCGTGATGGTGCAGCGCCACTGAGATGTGTGTGTGTGGGTCGAACTTTAATAGTGAAGGTGTTGTTGGCAGAACCCAGCTGAGATGTGCAATACACGCTGAATATTTCATAGCATATTTTCCTCCTGGTTTCGGCTCGGAGGATGAAACCTAAAACACACGTCAGCAGAAATGCTGTAAATAGTGTTTTCATTTTAGAAGGACAATGAATGCAGGGATTGTTTTGTCATTTTCATTTATAGGATAATTTCCCAGGTGTAAACCTATAGAAAAGATAAACTACCAGTGATTTTTTTTCCTCTTTATGGGGGAAGGGGGAGAGAACATTCAGAGACAAAATGGAACGAAACATCCATTATCCGATACAATATAGCAATACAATTTATGTGAACATCATTATGAAAGTTCAGAAAGCTTGTCTGCATCTTATGATATAAATGCGCATTCAGTATAATTTTTAAAGGTGCATTATGGTATTTGTTAGCCTGGGTTTCCCCATACTGCCTTGAGCAGCGCGATTTTATTCACGCTGCAAGGTAGTCTGGCTACCATGGGCTAATTTTTCCCCTGAAATAGGGAACCAATCACAGAACAGGGAGGGAGCAGCAAGACGATGACGAAGTATATGCGACACACCGAAGCAGTTTGTTTATCTATGGATCCAACATGACAGACGTAAAAATATATGCATATTTAGTTTAGCAAGCAAACACATCTACAAAAATATGCCTGTATTTCAAGTTGATAAAATAATTTAAAATCCACATCAGTTTATTTGTGCCGACGCGCCACCCCTCCCAGGATCTATAACGTTACCTAGGCTACTTCCACTTTTAAAAATTCCTCATAACGGCATGCGCGCGATCTGCTTGCAGTCGTCGAGATGGATGCTGAGGAGTTGAAGAAAAGAATAGCTAGTGGAGATTGTAAAGTTGTCGACAATACGTCATCAAAAATCAAGTCCAGTGTGTGGGAGAAATTTGGAGTTATCTGAAGAAAATATTGTAAAAAGCTTTGCTGCAAACATTTTCGTGTTGGATAGCCGCAAATGTGGAACTTCATCCCTGAGGAAGCACGCAGATAACTGGTAACAAAGCCGTTCTATCGAACGGTATTTTTCATATTTAACACTGTTAGTATGTGTGGTGTGCAGGGCGTGTTTGAACCCAAAATTGTCAGATGTAGGCTAGACGAAATTGCGTGGCATATAGTGGTGTAGCCGCGTCTGTTCGATTTGTGTGGTAACGTTAGCCATGTTCTTAATGTACCGGCCTTTTGACAGCTTCGGCTGAAGTTGTCCTTGTGTTAATTGTCGTGTAACTTCTGTATGACCTGGCAATAAACATTTTTGTAAGTGTCTATAATGTGATAGTCTAAACTGATTTTATTTCGGGTGCGGGTCGGGTGTCGGTTCTATTTTAAGCGGGTCGGGTGCGGATTTACAAAATCGGACCCGTGCAGGACTCTCTGGTGTACACATAAATCTCTGACCCATCGTCGTCTTCTTCGTTGAATATCTGTCGCTCTACTTACGTCATCTGGTATAATTTGAAACGATTGGCTATAAGCTACGTACAGGCGCATTTGATAGACATTTGTAGCGCCCAATAAACGGCTCTGGGCATTCGTAAACCACGCCTCAAATACGAGAAAATGAACATGTAGTATCCAGACCACGTCTCAAAGAGAAAGTGGTCTGACGTTAGCCAGGCTAGGTATTTGTAGAAATTTAGCAGAAATTCTAGGCTGATTTGGCTGTTGCTACTGGAATGGTGGGTCCATTAAAACTCATTCAGTCATCAATTACTTTTCCCAGTTTATTGGTGGTGACATATAGGAGAAGACATTTCACAGATGGCAGTGATGGTAATTGTTGGTTTCTAAAACCCATAAACAAAACCATAATGAATACAAACACAATTACAAATCTTAAATCATACATCTGAAATCAGCTTTAGCAATCAAATGAGTATAACGTCAAAGAGCTACTAAACATAACTAGAATTCAATATATCATATCAAACACATAATCCTTTAAACTAAACAAACAATCAAAAAGGAAACTTACATGGTCAACAACGCAACAATTCCACACAAACCATGTCTGAACGACAGCTTTTTGGTTCAAACAAGAGGAGACTGAAACATAATTAGTAAGGGGCCACAGGTGATTTTTATCAAGACTCAGTCAGCCAATCAGATCACAGCAGGATTTTCTACAGTATTGCCATCTGTGGTTGAAGCATAAAAGAAACTTAAAATTTTGTTTTCTAAATTTATTTAATATAATATTATTTCGTTTTTTCTCATGTCTAATGTCAAGATGACATCTCACTTCAAATACAGGGAATTATGGGAAGTGAAAAGAAATGTTAAAAAAATTATCTATTATTTTACCCCAAAATGAATAGTAACAAATAAACAATATTTTGCCTATAGAAAATAAATATGTAATTTTAGGACTTTCAAGATGTTTTTCACATGAGCCTGTCATAACAATAATGTCATAAAACAAACAAAAAATTAACGTAAACATAATACGGAAGTTGCAATAGTCTTTTCTTCCCGATTGTGATGTATATCCGAGTGAAACAGCTTCTCGAACAAGAACAAATGTAGGGCGGGGCTTGTGGAACTGATTGGATGGTTGTGATTTGCTATTGGTGGATCTCATGTGAGTGACAGGTTGCCCCGCCCTCATCATCAGAGAAGAGATGTCGCTGCAAGAGGGAGGGGAAGTTACTCTGATTTGAGATTACGAGGCACATAAATTGAAAATATAATGATGTGCATGGATAAATAATTTATAATAAATACGGCAAAATTCCATAAAAAACAGGAATTGTCCATTTTGATTTCATGGTGACTTTAATGGTCTTACAAATAGGCTTAATTTTCAAGCAAAATATATTTATCGGCAAAATATAACATGCAACTAATCCAAAATAAGATAATTTAAGTTCTTCAACTGTAAACACAATATTTGTGGTGTATTCTTTGTGCGCTGTTGGCTAGCATACATTATGTAAAAGAGGAGGAGAATACAGCAGTTGCTGCTTCATGCCATTCATCCGTCGTCATCATCATCATCGTCATGGCTGTTAGAAATGCTAATGAAATGAGGATATTTTCCACCCTTGTTTACTAGTGGAACATTTGAGCACAAAAGTTTGCGTGTGTGCACAAAAGCAGGAGATGTGCGATTGTGGGGAGATGTTGGTAGAAGCTATAAACTTCTGGAAGGAAAATGTATGTCCTCATTTTCACTATCAGATCAAAATGTCCTCGGTGAACAGTCAGCCAAGTGAATGATTTCCATCAAATACTTGCATTTTCTTTATCTCCAGCCTCCTAATGTAAGACATTCACTTACGCTCACGGGGGACGCTGGCTTGATTAACGTTTCTTATCATCCCTGTTGAGTTTAGGGAGATAATTTATTCTAAACAGCACCAATTGCTGAGAGACCCACTGTAAATAATGGATATACTGCGATATTTTCAATTAATTTTAAACGATATCATGCCTGTTTGAGTTAAAGTGCTCTGCAATGCTCTTTAAACCACTCTCATAATAAACTAACGGTTTGCAAGAAATCTACATTTACACTCTTTACTTTAAAACTCAATCCTGGTCATATTGTGAATAATTAATCAGTGCATGTCAACAAAGAATGAGAAAGAACATTTCTTTTTTCTCATTTAGTATCCTTTTACATTGGAAAATGTGACATTATGGAAGCAAATCGTGAATGCTGTTTCATGCTGACTAACTTTAGTTAGTTTTTGTGTGCGTCCAGACACATGATCTGGATTGTTTATCGATTGATTGATTAATTAAGTTTTATTTAATTTTAAATGTAATTTTATTTAAAAAAAAATTTTAATTACAGGCCTTTTTAAAAATGGATTTTATTTTGTACTCCCCAACAAAATCATTCTACAATTATTCAGTCATCTACAATCATTAAGTCATCATCATTAAGTCATCTAGTTTAAATTCCTGTATTTTATCATGTTGCAAAATAATGCAGAACAACTAAATATTGCAATTCCAATATTCGTTCAGCCATATCATAGACTCTTTAGCACATACAAACATCTATAATAATCACAAGCACAACAAAAGTCGGTAACACTTTATTTTACAGTGTCCTTGTTACATATGTTACATGTACTTACCATAGTAATAACAGTAAATCATGCATAATTACATGCAACTAACCCTCAACACAACCCTAATCCTACCCTAACCCTAAAGTAAGTACATGTAGTTGCTTAATATTACTCAGTACATAAATATATAATTACACTGTAACAACTACACCTTAAAATAAAGTGTAACCCAAACGTCTCTAATGTTTTTGTCAAATATGTTGTTAAGCAACAGGAAATGTTAAAGTTTCAAATTTTCATCTCAGCTACATAATCTAAAACCAAGGCCCACATTTCTAATTCTTTTGAGATAGAGGAGAGGCTGCAAAAACCCTAAGATGACCACTGAACACAAGCAAGCAGACCATGAGATGAGAAATGTGTAATTATCACAAGTAAAATAGAGCACCAGACAGATAGCCATAGGACCGTATGTCACCACTGAAGACACCAGCACAATCTGAATGATCTGGAAAGCCTTGACTTTATCCCGGTTCACTCTATCTTTCTTCTTGACGTCTTCACCCGGTCCAGGACGCTTCAGAGCCTTCAGGACCGTCAAGCAAGTGAACACTTTCGTGATGAGAAAAGTTACGTATCCTAGCAAAAGTAAGACGTTGAAGTCAATGACTCCCATTCCAGTCAAAAGGCATGAACAGAAGATCAGAATCCATCCGATGGCAGAAATGGTGATCCTGTATTTTATGGGTTTGAGCTTCAGGAAGGTCACGGGATGGAGAACGCCTATGTAACGCTCCACACAGGTGAAGGTTTGAAACAGAGGACGACCGACCAACAGCAACATTCCAAGAGTGTTTGTTACATACTTACAGTTAGAGCAATTGAAGAAGTACTGTTTGATTATAAAGGCATAGTTGAAGTTGAAGATGATCTCGATGAGTGATGTGTTGAAAACGAAGACTTCGAAAGACTGTCCTCGGATCATTTCTGTCATACTCAGCCACAGGATGTAACAGTGAGCCGGCAAACCAAGAACCAGGTTTGTGCCGATAGAGAAGACGACTGAATAATAATATAAAGTGTAGAATTCGCTGGAGTTGTTTGTGAAAATGGACGTCTGCCATGTTGAATTGTTTGTCGCCATTGACATGATTACACCTGGATTTTGAAATAAAGTTAACAAGAAGGTGGAAGAAAGGGTTAGGACAATGTGAACGTTAAAGACACATTAAAACATCTTTATATTTGATACGCTACCTCACAAGGACAACCGTGCCGGTTAAATGTGGGACTGAATCGGGTATGTTTCAAAAACTGCAAGATCTGCTTTATAATTTTGAGTTGATTAATTATTGGCTTATCTTTGAATTAGTTTTGCATTCATGCCTGTGAAATATACCAGCCTGTGAAATGCTATACTAGACATGCAAATGAAATATATTACTGTGATAAATTAGACACTATTTTCTACATTTCTCATTTAGCAAGTTGTGATGAAAATGTTAATAGTGCTTTCATGCAAAACTTGCTGCCACGTTGGTTGGGTGGTTTCCATCTTACAGTGTGTTGAATTTGACATGTCACACTGCTCTTACTATCTTTATATGGTAAAAATAGTAGTGGTGTGCTAGCATGCTATTCAGAAATCAGCCATAGCATCAGTATTCGGCAGAGGTGGAAACAAATGTTTTTTTTTACTTATTTCGTTGCAGAACTTGAGTGCATTTTCATTAAATTGTGATACTTTTATTTGAATTGAGAAAAAAAGTATTCAACTTCCCTACATTGTACTTTTGGTAAAAAAAAAAAAAAAAAAAAAAAACCACCAACAAAGGTTGTGCGATTGTGGGGAGATGTTGGTAGATGCTATAAACTTCTGGAAAGAAAATGTATGTCCTCATTTTCACTATCAGATCAAAATGTCCTCGTGAACAGTCAGCCAAGTGAATGATTTCCATCAAATACTTGCATTTTCTTTATCTCCAGCCTCCTAATGTAAGACATTCACTTACGCTCACAGGGGACGCTGGCTTGATTAACGTTTCTTATCATCCCTGTTGAGTTTAGGGAGATAACTTATTCTAAACAGCACCGATTGCTGAGAGATCTGCTGTAAATAATGGATATACTGCGATATTTTCAATTAATTTTAAACGATATCATGCCTGTTTGAGTTAAAGTGCTCTGAAATGCTCTTTAAACCACTCTAGGTATCTCATAATAAACTGTTTGGTTTCAAAAAAGGTTTCAAAAAGAGGTTTTGAGCTGCTTCTTGTAAAGAGTAGTTTTTCCCAAATTGTTCTGTTATGGTTTAGAAGGAGAGAACCCAATCGCAGACCATTTGCAGACATCTCTAGGGTTTATTACAGAAAAAACAGGGAAAACAAAACCCACGAGGGGGCAAAACAAGACAGGATTGACAAACAAGACTAGACTAAGACTGACAGAAAACTGAACAATAAACTAACAGCTAAGACAGGATCAAAACACTTCACAAGACTTCTCAACAGGTTACTCACAAATGAATCTTCACATAAAGATTGGCAATGAACCGGCACAGGACAGCAAACACAAGGGGATTAAATAGGGAGAAACTAATGAGGGAAACAGGTGACGGCGATGATACAATAATAACAAGATGAGATAACAAGGGGGCGGGGTTACATGACGAGACAACGCAAGCACACAGCCAAACAAATGGCCATGTGCTTACACACAAAACATGGGCCTGTCATGATCCTGCCTCAAGACCAGGGAAAATCAGAGACAAGAAGGCAGAATCATGACAGAACCCCTCCCTTAAGGAGCGGCTTCCAGACGCTCCCTAAGGGAACACTAAACACGTGACATGACGGACTGAGACATGGACACAAACCAACAAAACATGACAAATAACAATAAAGGCAGACATGAAAAAACAATAACAGGGTTGGGGTGACATATCAAATACAATAAACAAGGCAAGGGAGGTGGAGGAAACACAAAGTTCTTAGGGGGCAGTCCAGGGTGAACAGGTGGACTAGGGGTCTTGGGTTGACAGGACGATGGCTGAGGACGAGGGGTCCGGGCAGACTTGGATGGGGAAACACGAGGAACAGTCTTAGGGGAAACAGACCGGGGTGAAGTGGTGACAGGGGTGTCCGGGGAAACAAACAGAGGTCGGGTGACAGCTGGTACGGGGCTGGACACATTAGCTGGGACAGAGCTGGACACATCTGCTGGAACAGGACTGGACACATCTGCTGGGACAGGACTGGACACAGACATCCTCCTGTCTGCTGGGACAGGACTGGACACAGACATCCTCCTGTCTGCTGGGACAGGACTGGACACAGACATCCTCCTGTCTGCTGGGACGGGACTGGACACATCTGCTGGGACGGGACTGGACACATCTGCTGGGACGGGACTGGACACATCTGCTGGGACGGGACGGGACACATCTGCTGGGACGGGACGGGACACATCTGCTGGGACGGGACTGGACACATCTGCTGGGACGGGACTGGACACATCTGCTGGGACGGGACTGGACACATCTGCTGGGACGGGGCTGGACACATCTGCTGGGACGGGGCTGGACACATTAGCTGGGACGGGGCTGGACACACTAGCTGGGACAGCACTTGCAGTGGCGGGCTCAGGAACAGCGCTTGCAGTAGCGGGCTTCAGATCAACACTGGCTGCAGCTGACTCAGGAACCGGATCTCTTGCAGCTGTGGATTCAGGACTAGAGGACTTGACAGGACTGACAGGGACCTCAAGGATCTTGACTAGACGTGACAGATAATTAGATAAGGTCTTTGCCGCGACAACAACAGGTAAGTCTTGATGGGCTGATACGGCTTGAAGAACTGCTTCAGCAGCTGAATCGGCCGCAGCTTTCTCCTCAGCACTCACGGCAGTGGGCTGAGGAACAGCGCTCGCAGTGGCGGGCTCTGGGACAGCGCTCGCAGTGGCGGGCTCTGGGACAGCGCTTGCAGTGGCGGGCTCTGCAACCGCGCTTGCAGGAGCGGACTCAGGAACAGCGCTTGCAGGAGCGGGCTCTGGAACAGCGCTTGCAGGAGCGGGCTCTGGAACAGCGCTTGCAGTAGCTAGAGATGACGAGCGAGAGGCTCCCTTTCTCCTCTTCTTTCTCCTTGAACGCGAAGCCGAATCTGTAGCTGGGCTAGCGACCAGTTGGAGATGTTCAGCTGGAACCGTAACAGGAGCAGGGATGGCGTTCTCGGGCAGCGCTGACTCGGTCGAGGAAGACTCAGACGGGGAATCCCAGGAAACTCGTCTCCCTCGTTTACTATGGAGAACAATGGGAACAGAAGAGGCCTCAGGAGAAGAAGTGGAACCAGCCTTATCACCAAGGGCAACAACGGCCAGGACGCGACCCTCTGGGATCACAGGAAGCTTGGCAGAAGGTGGAGAGGACAACCACCATTGTTCCCGGAGCTCCGACTGCCACTTGAGAAGAGACACACTGTCTGCTGGGTTCAATGTTGGCCGGTTCATTCTGTTATGGTTTAGAAGGAGAGAACCCAATCGCAGACCATTTGCAGACATCTCTAGGGTTTATTACAGAAAAAACAGGGAAAACAAAACCCACGAGGGGGCAAAACAAGACAGGATTGACAAACAAGACTAGACTAAGACTGACAGAAAACTGAACAATAAACTAACAGCTAAGACAGGATCAAAACACTTCACAAGACTTCTCAACAGGTTACTCACAAATGAATCTTCACATAAAGATTGGCAATGAACCGGCACAGGACAGCAAACACAAGGGGATTAAATAGGGAGAAACTAATGAGGGAAACAGGTGACGGCGATGATACAATAATAACAAGATGAGATAACAAGGGGGCGGGGTTACATGACGAGACAACGCAAGCACACAGCCAAACAAATGGCCATGTGCTTACACACAAAACATGGGCCTGTCATGATCCTGCCTCAAGACCAGGGAAAATCAGAGACAAGAAGGCAGAATCATGACATGTTCAGCCCTAAAAGGCTGGTTTGCCAAAGTCTTTAGAGTTAAGAAGTCATTTTTCATCATTTTAAAGGGTCATGAAACCCAAAACCAAATTTTCTGAGATGTTAACAGAGGTATGTGTGTTGAACACCATTGAAGACAATGTTAGCATCTGTTAGATTTAATAGTAGGTGGAAAATGGTTAAATTTTAGTTTTTTTCCGCTATTTTCATCCTCCGGGTTTAAAATCTTCATCGTGTCCGCAGAGCACTATAGTACTTTGATGACTCATCAGTGTCTCATAATTATTCATGTGACTGAGTTTTATTATCCAATGAGAAGACACTTGCTCTTAATTATTCATGACACCACGTGGAACTTTCCAATGACAGACTGAGACATGTCAAACTGTGATATCGCGTAGTAGATGAGAGAGGCAATGATGGGACGCACGTTTGTTTTCTTGGTGCAAAAGTTCCAGTGCATCTTTCCCCGCGATGCTGCAGGGCTAGACTCTGACTGCGGGCGGCTGGTTGGCCATCAACCACGGACACATCTAAACTATGTGTGTGTAGCAACCATTCAACTGGAGAATGGTGGACTTCGGCCTTGTACACCAATGCAGTGATGTGGTCCCGAGGACTTTTCTATCGCTTCAGAGGTATGTGTGTGTGTCTAAAATGTAACCCTGACCGTTTTACTTGCCTTTTGTTAAATAATCACTCGTTATATATTTCGATAATACCTCAATTGTATGGAATGTATGCTTAATTTGTGCAAATTTCTATGTCACTGTCCATCTTTATTATGTGGGTTTATGGGGCACGTAGATCTAGGCAATGTACGGAACTTTTTTCTTTTTTTTTTGTGGAAAATTTATTATTTTCAAATATATGCATTTATGTAAACAAATATATATTTTATAATGACATAATTAAACATATACATGTACATTTATGTTTTAAATACAATTATGATTACTGTAGGCTAATATATGTTGCAGGGCATTCAGTTATTTTTGAAAGGACAAAAATAAGGTGTCAGTGTATTTCATTAGACTTTAACGTTGCCAGCTATAAAAAAATCTAGCATTTCCTCACGTTCTACCACTGGTTTTTAGTGACAGTCGATATGCATGGGCCACTGGCGATGACAGTTCCCCCCCCCCTCCCTCCTGCCGTGCCATACCACACCCACTCTCCTCCCTTCTTCTCACAGCCATCCACGCCCAATTAAGTTGCATTTTTCAAAAAGTTTGTGAGCTAAACTTGAGCTGAAAGAGGGGGGTTTCGTGACCCTTTAAAAATGTATTTTATTTTGTTCTCCCCAACAAAATCATTCTACAATTATTCAGTCATTATTAAGTTATCATCATTAAGTCATCTAGTTTAAATTCCTGTATTTTATCATGTTGCAAAATGATGCAGAACAACTAAATATTGCAATTCCAATATCATTCAGCCATATCATAGACTCTTTATCACATACAGACATCTATAATAATCACAAGCACAACAAACGTCTCTAGTGTTTTTGTCAAATATGTTGTTAAGCAACAGGAAATGTTAAAGTTTCAAATTTTCATCTCAGTTACATAATCTAAAACCAAGGCCCACTTTTCTAATTCTTTTGAGATAGAGGAGAGGCTGCAAAAACCCTAAGATGAGTGCTGAACACAAGCAAAAAGACCATGAGATGAAAAATGTGTTATTATCACAAGTAAAATAGAGCACCAGACAGATAACCATAGGAGCGTATGTCACCACTGAAGACACCAGCACAATCTGAATGATCTGGAAAGCCTTGACTTTATCCCGGTTCACTCTATCTTTCTTCTTGACGTCTTCACCCGGTCCAGGGCGCTTCAGAGCCTTCAGGACCGTCAAGCAAGTG
The DNA here is from genome assembly GCF_965113295.1 of Leuciscus leuciscus. Classification (NCBI taxonomy): domain Eukaryota; kingdom Metazoa; phylum Chordata; class Actinopteri; order Cypriniformes; family Leuciscidae; genus Leuciscus; species Leuciscus leuciscus. The sequence goes on from NC_138742.1 coordinate 5,869,318, forward strand.
AACACTTTCGTGATGAGAAAAGTTAAGTATTCTAGCAAAAGTAAGACGTTGAAGTGAATGACTCCCATTCCAGTCAAAAGGCATGAACAGAAGATCAGAATCCATCCGATGGCAGAAATGGTGATCCTGTATTTTATGGGTTTGAGCTTCAGGAAGGTCACGGGATGGAGAATGCCTATGTAACGCTCCACACAGGTGAAGGTTTGAAACAGAGGACGACCGACCAACAGCAACATTCCAAGAGTTTTTGTTACATACTCACAGTTAGAGCAATTGAAGAAGTACTGTTTGATTATAAAGACATAGTTGAAGTTGAAGATGACCTCGATGAGTGATGTGTTGAAAACGAAGACTTCGAAAGACTGTCCTCGGATCATTTCTGTCATACTCAGCCACAGGATGTAACAGTGAGCCGGCAAACCAAGAACCAGGTTTGTGCCGATAGAGAAGATGACTGAATAATAATATAAATTGTAGAATTCGCTGGAGTTGTTTGTGAAAATGGACGTCTGCCATGTTGAATTGTTTGTCGCCATTGACATGATTACACCTGGATGTTGAAACAAAGTTAACAAGAAGGTGGAAGAAAGGGTTAGGACAATGTGAACGTTAAAGACACATTTAAACATCTTTATATTTGATACGTTACCTCACAAGGACAACCGTGCCGGTTAAATGTGGGACTGAATCGGGTTTGTTTCAAAAACTGCAAGATCTGATTTATAATTTTGAGTTGATTAATTATTGGATAATCTTTGAATTAGTTTTGCATTCATGCCTGTGAAATATCATACCAGCCTGTGAAATGCTATACTAGACATGCAAATGAAATATATTACTGTGATAAATTAGACACTATTTTCTACATTTCTCATTTAGCAAGTTGTGATGAAAATGTTAATAGTGCTTTCATGCAAAACTTGCTGCCACGTCGGTTGGGTGGTTTCCATCTTACAGTGTGTTGAATTTGACATGTCACACTGCTCTTACTATCTTTATATGGTAAAAATAGTAGTGATGTGCTAGCATGCTATTCAGAAATCAGCCATAGCATCAGTATTCGGCAGAGGTGGAAACTAATGATTTTTTTTAACTTATTTTGTTGCAGAACTTGAGTGCATTTTCATTAAATTGTGATACTTTTATTTGAATTGAGAAAAAAAGTATTCAACTTCCCTACATTGTACTTTTGGTAAAAAAACAAAACAAAAAACACCAACAAAGGTTGTGCGATTGTGGGGAGATGTTGGTAGATGCTATAAACTTCTGGAAGGAAAATGTATGTCCTCTTTTTCACTATCAGATCAAAATGTCCTCGTGAACAGTCAGCCAAGTGAATGATTTCCATCAAATACTTGCCTTTTCTTTATCTCCAGCCTCCTAATGTAAGAAATTCACTTACGCTCACGGGGGACGCTGGCTTGATTAACGTTTCTTATCATCCCTGTTGAGTTTAGGGAGATAACTTATTCTAAACAGCACCGATTGCTGAGAGATCTGCTGTAAATAATGGATATACTGTGATATTTTCAATTAATTTTAAACGATATCATGCCTGTTAGAGTTAAAGTGCTCTGCAATGCTCTTTAAACCACTCTAGGTATCTCATAATAAACTGTTTGGTTTCAAAAAAGGTTTCAAAAAGAGGTTTTGAGCTGCTTCTTGTAAAGAGTAGTTTTTCCCAAATTGTTCAGCCCTAAAAGGCTGGTTTGCCAAAGTCTTTAGAGTTAAGAAGTCATTTTTCATCATTTTAAAGGGTCATGAAACCCAAAACCAAATTTTCTGAGATGTTAACAGAGGTATGTGTGTTGAACACCATTGAAGACAATGTTAGCATCTGTTAGATTTAATAGTAGGTGGAAAATGGTTAAATTTTAGTTTTTTCCGCTATTTTCATCCTCCGGGTTTAAAATCTTCATCGTGTCCGCAGAGCACTATAGTACTTTGATGACTCATCAGTGTCTCATAATTATTCATGTGACTGAGTTTTCTTATCCAATGAGAAGACACTTGCTCTTAATTATTCATGACACCACGTGGAACTTTCCAATGACAGACTGAGACATGTCAAACTGTGATATCGCGTAGTAGATGAGAGAGGCAATGATGGGACGCACGTTTGTTTTCTTGGTGCAAAAGTTCCAGTGCATCTTTCCCCGCGATGCTGCAGGGCTAGACTCTGACTGCGGGCGGCTGGTTGGCCATCAACCACGGACACATCTAAACTATGTGTGTGTAGCAACCATTCAACTGGAGAATGGTAGACTTTGGCCTTGTACACCAATGCAGTGATGTGGTCCTGAGGACTTTTCTATCGCTTCAGAGGTATGTGTGTGTGTCTAAAATGTAACCCTGACCGTTTTACTTGCCTTTTGTTAAATAATCACTCGTTATATATTTCGATAATACCTCAATTGTATGGAACGTATGCTTAATTTGTGCAAATTTCTATGTCACTGTCCATCTTTATTATGTGGGTTTATGGGGCACGTAGATCTAGGCAATGTACGGAACTTTTTTTTTTTTTTTAAGTGGAAAATTTATTATTTTCAAATATATGCATTTATGTAAACAAATATATATTTTATAATGACATAATTAAACATATACATGTACATTTATGTTTTAAATACAATTATGATTACTGTAGGCTAATATATGTTGCAGGGCATTCAGTTATTTTTGAAAGGACAAAAATAAGGTGTCACTGTATTTCATTAGACTTTAACGTTGCCAGCTATAAAAAAATCTAGCATTTCCTCACGTTCTACCACTGGTTTTTAGTGACAGTCGATATGCATGGGCCACTGGCGATGACAGTTCCCCCCCCCTCCCTCCTGCCGTGCCATACCACACCCACTCTCCTCCCTTCTTCTCACAGCCATCCACGCCCAATTAAGTTGCATTTTTCAAAAAGATTGTGAGCTAAACTTGAGCTGAAAGAGGGGGGTTTCGTGACCCTTTAAAAATGTATTTTATTTTGTACTCCCCAACAAAATCATTCTACAATTATTCAGTCATTACTAAGTTATCATCATTAAGTCATCTAGTTTAAATTCCTGTATTTTATCATGTTGCAAAATGATGCAGAACAACTAAATATTGCAATTCCAATATCATTCAGCCATATCATAGACTCTTTATCACATACAAACATCTATAATAATCACAAGCACAACAAAAGTCTCTAGTGTTTTTGTCAAATATGTTGTTAAGCAACAGGAAATGTTAAAGTTTCAAATTTTCATCTCAGCTACATAATCTAAAACCAAGGCCCACTTTTCTAATTCTTTTGAGATAGAGGAGAGGCTGCAAAAACCCTAATATGAGTGCTGAACACAAGCAAAAAGACCATGAGATGAAAAATGTGTTATTATCACAAGTAAAATAGAGCACCAGACAGATAACCAAAGGAGCGTACGTAACCACCGAAGACACCAGCACAATCTGAATGATCTGGAAAGCCTTGACTTTATCCCGGTTCACTCTATCTTTCTTCTTGACGTCTTCACCCGGTCCAGGACGCTTCAGAGCCTTCAGGACCATCAAGCAAGTGAACACTTTCGTGATGAGAAAAGTTAAGTATTCTAGCAAAAGTAAGACGTTGAAGTGAATGACTCCCATTCCAGTCAAAAGGCATGAACAGAAGATCAGAATCCATCCGATGGCAGAAATGGTGATCCTGTATTTTATGGGTTTGAGCTTCAGGAAGGTCACGGGATGGAGAACGCCTATGTAACGCTCCACACAGGTGAAGGTTTGAAACAGAGGACGACCGACCAACAGCACCACTCCAAGAGTGTTTGTTACATACTTACAGTTAGAGCAATTGAAGAAGTACTGTTTGATTATAAAGGCATAGTTGAAGTTGAAGATGACCTCGATGAGTGATGTGTTGAAAACGAAGACTTCGAAAGACTGTCCTCGGATCATTTCTGTCATACTCAGCCACAGGATGTAACAGTGAGCCGGCAAACCAAGAACCAGGTTTGTGCCGAAAGAGAAGGCGACTGAATAATAATATAAAGTGTAGAATTCGCTGGAGTTGTTTGTGAAAATGGACGTCTGCCATGTTGAATTGTTTGTCGCCATTGACATGATTACACCTGGATGTTGAAACAAAGTTAACAAGAAGGTGGAAGAAAGGGTTAGGACAATGTGAACGTTAAAGACACATTTAAACATCTTTATATTTCATACGTTACCTCACAAGGACAACCGTGCCGGTTAAATGTGGGACTGAATCGGGTTTGTTTCAAAAACTGCAAGATCTGCTTTATAATTTTGAGTTGATTAATTATTGGATAATCTTTGAATTAGTTTTGCATTCATGCCTGTGAAATATCATACCAGCCTGTGAAATGCTATACTAGACATGCAAATGAAATATATTACTGTGATAAATTAGACACTATTTTCTACATTTCTCATTTAGCAAGTTGTGATGAATGTTAATAGTGCTTTCATGCAAAACTTGCTGCCACGTCGGTTGGGTGGTTTCCATCTTACAGTGTGTTGAATTTGACATGTCACACTGCTCTTACTATCTTTATATGGTAAAAATAGTAGTGGTGTGCTAGCATGCTATTCAGAAATCAGCCATAGCATCAGTATTCGGCAGAGGTGGAAACTAATGATTTTTTTAACTTATTTTGTTGCAGAACTTGAGTGCATTTTCATTAAATTGTGATACTTTTATTTGAATTGAGAAAAAAAGTATTCAACTTCCCTACATTGTACTTTTGGTAAAAAAACAAAACAAAAAACACCAACAAAGGTTGTGCGATTGTGGGGAGATGTTAGTAGATGCTATAAACTTCTGGAAGGAAAATGTATGTCCTCATTTTCACTATCAGATCAAAATGTCCTCGTGAACAGTCAGCCAAGTGAATGATTTCCATCAAATACTTGCCTTTTCTTTATCTCCAGCCTCCTAATGTAAGACATTCACTTACGCTCACGGGGGACGCTGGCTTGATTAACGTTTCTTATCATCCCTGTTGAGTTTAGGGAGATAACTTATTCTAAACAGCACCGATTGCTGAGAGATCTGCTGTAAATAATGGATATACTGCAATATTTTCAATTAATTTTAAACGATATCATGCTTGTTTGAGTTAAAGTGCTCTGCAATGCTCTTTAAACCACTCTAGGTATCTCATAATAAACTGTTTGGTTTCAAAAAAAGTTTCAAAAAGAGTTTTTGAGCTGCTTCTTGTAAAGAGTGTTTTTTCCCAAATTGTTCAGCCCTAAAAGGCTGTTTTGCCAAAGTCTTTAGAGTTAAGAAGTAATTTTTCATCATTTTAAAGGGTCATGAAACCCAAAACCAAATTTTCTGAGATGTTAACAGAGATATGTGTGTTGAAGACCATTGAAGACAATGTTAGCATCTGTTAGATTTAATAGTAGGTCGAAAATGGTTAAATTTTAGTTTTTTTCCGCTATTTTCATCCTCCGGGTTTAAAATCTTCATCGTGTCCGCAGAGCACTATAGTACTTTGATGACTCATCAGTGTCTCATAATTATTCATGTGACTGAGTATTATTATCCAATGAGAAGACACTTGCTCTTAATTATTCATGACACCACGTGGAACTTTCCAATGACAGACTGAGACATGTCAAACTGTGATATCGCGTAGTAGATGAGAGAGGCAATGATGGGACGCGCGTTTGTTTTCTTGGTGCAAAAGTTCCAGTGCATCTTTCCCCGCGATGCTGCAGGGCTAGACTCTGACTGCGGGCGGCTGGTTGGCCATCAACCACGGACACATCTAAACTATGTGTGTGTAGCAACCATTCAACTGGAGAATGGTAGACTTTGGCCTTGTACACCAATGCAGTGATGTGGTCCTGAGGACTTTTCTATCGCTTCAGAGGTATGTGTGTGTGTCTAAAATGTAACCCTGACCGTTTTACTTGCCTTTTGTTAAATAATCACTCGTTATATATTTCGATAATACCTCAATTGTATGGAACGTATGCTTAATTTGTGCAAATTTCTATGTCACTGTCCATCTTTATTATGTGGGTTTATTGGGCACGTAGATCTAGGCAATGTACGGAACTTTTTTTTTTTTTTTTAAGTGGAAAATTTATTATTTTCAAATATATGCATTTATGTAAACAAATATATATTTTATAATGACATAATTAAACATATACATGTACATTTATGTTTTAAATACAATTATGATTACTGTAGGCTAATATATGTTGCAGGGCATTCAGTTATTTTTGAAAGGACAAAAATAAGGTGTCACTGTATTTCATTAGACTTTAACGTTGCCAGCTATAAAAAAATCTAGCATTTCCTCACGTTCTACCACTGGTTTTTAGTGACAGTCGATATGCATGGGCCATTGGCGATGACAGTTCCCCCCCTCCCTCCTGCCGTGCCATACCACACCCACTCTCCTCCCTTCTTCTCACAGCCATCCACGCCCAATTAAGTTGCATTTTTCAAAAAGATTGTGAGCTAAACTTGAGCTGAAAGAGGGGGGTTTGGTGACCCTTTAAAAATGTATTTTATTTTGTTCTCCCCAACAAAATCATTCTACAATTATTCAGTCATTACTAAGTTATCATCATTGTCATCTAGTTTAAATTCCTGTATTTTATCATGTTGCAAAATGATGCAGAACAACTAAATATTGCAATTCCAATATCATTCAGCCATATCATAGACTCTTTATCACATACAAACATCTATAATAATCACAAGCACAACAAAAGTCTCTAGTGTTTTTGTCAAATATGTTGTTAAGCAACAGGAAATGTTAAAGTTTCAAATTTTCATCTCAGCTACATAATCTAAAACCAAGGCCCACTTTTCTAATTCTTTTGAGATAGAGGAGAGGCTGCAAAAACCCTAAGATGACCGCTGAACACAAGCAAAAAGACCATGAGATGAAAAATGTGTTATTATCACAAGTAAAATAGAGCACCAGACAGATAACCAAAGGAGCGTACGTAACCACCGAAGACACCAGCACAATCTGAATGATCTGGAAAGCCTTGACTTTATCCCGGTTCACTCTATCTTTCTTCTTGACGTCTTCACCCGGTCCAGGACGCTTCAGAGCCTTCAGGACCATCAAGCAAGTGAACACTTTCGTGATGAGAAAAGTTAAGTATTCTAGCAAAAGTAAGACGTTGAAGTGAATGACTCCCATTCCAGTCAAAAGGCATGAACAGAAGATCAGAATCCATCCGATGGCAGAAATGGTGATCCTGTATTTTATGGGTTTGAGCTTCAGGAAGGTCACGGGATGGAGAACGCCTATGTAACGCTCCACACAGGTGAAGGTTTGAAACAGAGGACGACCGACCAACAGCACCACTCCAAGAGTGTTTGTTACATACTTACAGTTAGAGCAATTGAAGAAGTACTGTTTGATTATAAAGGCATAGTTGAAGTTGAAGATGACCTCGATGAGTGATGTGTTGAAAACGAAGACTTCGAAAGACTGTCCTCGGATAATTTCTGTCATACTCAGCCACAGGATGTAACAGTGAGCCGGCAAACCAAGAACCAGGTTTGTGCCGATAGAGAAGATGACTGAATAATAATATAAAGTGTAGAATTCGCTGGAGTTGTTTGTGAAAATGGACGTCTGCCATGTTGAATTGTTTGTCGCCATTGACATGATTACACCTGGATGTTGAAATAAAGTTAACAAGAAGGTGGAAGAAAGGGTTAGGACAATGTGAACGTTAAAGACACATTAAAACATCTTTATATTTGGTACGTTACCTCACAAGGACGACCGTGCCGGTTAAATGTGGGACTGAATCGGGTGTGTTTCAAAAACTGCAAGATCTGCTTTATAATTTTGAGTTGATTAATTATTGGATTATCTTTGAATTAGTTTTGCATTCATGCCTATGAAATATCATACCAGCCCGTGAAATGCTATACTAGACATGCAAATGAAATATATTACTGTGATAAATTAGACACTATTTTCTACATTTCTCATTTAGCAAGTTGTGATGAAAATGTTAATAGTGCTTTCATGCAAAACTTGCTGCCACGTTGGTTGGGTGGTTTCCATCTTACAGTGTGTTGAATTTGACATATCACACTGCTCTTACTATCTTTATATGGTAAAAATAGTAGTGGTGTGCTAGCATGCTATTCAGAAATCAGCCATAGCATCAGTATTCGGCATAGGTGGAAACTAATGATTTTTTTACTTATTTCGTTGCAGAACTTGAGTACATTTTCTTTAAATTGTGATACTTTTATTTGAGTTGAGAAAAATAGTATTCAACTTCCCACTTTTTTTTACTTTTGGTCAAAAAAAAAAAAAAAAAAAAAACACCAACAAAGGTTGTGCGATTGTGGGGAGATGTTGGTAGATGCTATAAACTTCTGGAAGGAAAATGTATGTCCTCATTTTCACTGTCAGATCAAAATGTCCTCGGTGAACAGTCAGCCAAGTGAATGATTTCCATCAAATACTTGCCTTTTCTTTATCTCCAGCCTCCTAATGTAAGACATTCACTTACACTCACGGGGGACGCTGGCTTGATTAACGTTTCTTATCATCCCTGTTGAGTTTAGGGAGATAACTTATTCTAAACAGCACCGATTGCTGAGAGATCTGCTGTAAATAATGGATATACTGCAATATTTTCAATTAATTTTAAACGATATCATGCTTGTTTGAGTTAAAGTGCTCTGCAATGCTCTTTAAACCACTCTAGGTATCTCATAATAAACTGTTTGGTTTCAAAAAAGGTTTCAAAAAGAGGTTTTGAGCTGCTTCTTGTAAAGAGTAGTTTTTCCCAAATTGTTCAGCCCTAAAAGGCTGGTTTGCCAAAGTCTTTAGAGATAAGAAGTCATTTTTCATCATTTAAATTTTTTTATTTATTTTGTACTCCCCAACAAAAATATTCTACAATTATTCATAGTCATTATTAAGTCATCATCATTAAGTCATCTAGTTTAAATTCCTGGGCCCGTATTCATAAAGAATCTTAATGCAAAGAGTAGCTCCTAGTGACAAAATTCTACGAAAATTCTTAGAAATGTGGGCGTTTACTCTTAAAATTAAAGAAAAAATCCTAGTAAAGAAAAAAGTAATTCAGAAAGCATCTTAACCCTTAAAAGAGCTCTTAAGGTCAAAATTGTTAGGAGCACGGACGAGGACTTTTAAGAGGCTTAAGAGTTTCTTTAGCAGAGGAGAAAATGGCAGAAAGACGAAGAGGGAGAAGAAATGTGTTGCAGACAATGAATAACAGTGAGTTAATAAGACGCTATAGATTAGATCGTGCAGGGATCATGTTTGTGACTGATCTTATTAGAGACACGCTAATATCTCCGATACAGCACATATGCCATAGCGCCAGAAATGAAAGTAATCACTACATTACGATATTTGGCAACTGGGAAAATTCCATGTTTGATACATTAAAACCAACATTCAAACCACCACTTAAATACACATGCCAGCAATCAGTGTAATTGGAAAGAGTGGAACAATTTTTATCATTCTAAGCCAAGCAAATACCTTATAGGAAATGAACAGCATGGTACATAAAAATAAAAAGGATTTATATATATAATGTGTGTGTGTGTGTGTGTGTGTGTGTGTGTGTGTGTGTGTGTGTGTGTGTGTGTGTGTGTGTGTGTGTGTGTGTGTGTGTGTGTGTGTGTGTGTGAGTGTGCGTGTGTGAGAACGGTCAAATAGGAAAAATTACGCATGTAATTTCAAAGTGAAGGCTTAGAATAGACCCTATACTTAAAATCACTTTTTTTTCCCTTCTTGGACAACCAACCAATCACAGTCGTCAAAAGATTGTGTCATACATAGCAACGGGGTCAACCCCGCCTCCTTACTAAGATGAAAGTTTTTGTCTTTTCCTTACTCAGAGTTGCTTTCAGATCAGTCCCGAATTGCTCTTAAGCTAAGACTCCTACGTAAAAGTTTTTAAGCTAAATTAAGAGTTTTCTGAGAGGATTCTTAGAATCTTTATGAATACGGGCCCTGTATTTTATCATGTTGCAAAATGATGCAGAACAACTAAATATTGCAATTCCAATATCATTCAGCCATATCATAGACTCTTTAGCACATACAGACATCTATAATAATCACAAGCACAACAAAAGTCTCTAGTGTTTTTGTCAAATATGTTGTTAAGCAACAGGAAATGTTAAAGTTTCAAATTTTCATCTCAGCTACATAATCTAAAACCAAGGCCCACTTTTCTAATTCTTTTGAGATAGAGGAGAGGCTGCAAAAACCCTAAGATGACCGCTGAACACAAGCAAGCAGACCATGAGATGAAAAATGTGTTATTATCACAAGTAAAATAGAGCACCAGACAGATAACCATAGGAGCGTACGTCACCACCGAAGACACCAGCACAATCTGAATGATCTGGAAAGCCTTGACTTTATCCCGGTTCACTCTATCTTTCTTCTTGACGTCTTCACCCGGTCCAGGGCGCTTCAGAGCCTTCAGGACCGTCAAGCAAGTGAACACTTTCGTGATGAGAAAAGTTAAGTATTCTGGCAAAAGTAAACTGCAGATGTCAATGACTCCCATTCCAGTCAAAAGGCATGAACAGAAGGTCAGAATCCATCCAATGACAGAAATGGTGATCCTGTATTTTATGGGTTTGAGCTTCAGGAAGGTCACGGGATGGAGAACGCCTATGTAACGCTCCACACAGGTGAAGGTTTGAAACAGAGGACGACCGACCAACAGCAACATTCCGAGAGTGTTTGTTACATACTTACAGTTAGAGCAATTGAAGAAGTACTGTTTGATTATAAAGACATAGCTGAAGTTGAAGATGACCTCGATGAGTGATGTGTTGAAAACTAAAACTTCGAAAGACTGTCCTCGGATCATTTCTGTCATACTCAGCCACAGGATGTAACAGTGAGCCGGCAAACCAAGAACCAGGTTTGTGCCGAAAGAGAAGGCAACTAAATAATGATGTAAATTGTAGAATTCGCTGGAGTTGTTTGTGAAAATGGACGTCTGCCATGTTGAATTGTTTGTCGCCATTGACATGATTACACCTGGATGTTGAAACAAAGTTAACAAGAAGGTGGAAGAAAGGGTTAGGACAATGTGAACATTAAAGACACATTAAAACATCTTTATATTTGGTACGTTACCTCACAAGGACAACCGTGCCGGTTAAATGTGGGACTGAATCGTGTTTGTTTCAAAAACTGCATGATCTGCTTTATAATTTTGAGTTGATTAATTATTGGCTTATCTTTGAATTAGTTTTGCATTCATGCCTGTGAAATATTATACCAGCCTGTGAAATGCTATACTAGACATGCAAATGCAAATATATTACTGTGATAAATTAGACACTATTTCTACATTTCTCATTTAGCAAGTTGTGCTGAAAATGTTAATAGTGCTTTCATGCAAAACTTGCTGCCACGTTGGTTGGGTGGTTTCCATCTTACAGTGTGTTGAATTTGACATATCACACTGCTCTTACTATCTTTATATGGTCAAAATAGTAGTGGTGTGCTAGCATGCTATTCAGAAATCAGCCATAGCATCAGTATTCGGCAGAGGTGGAAACACATTTTTTTTTTACTTATTTTGTTGCAGAACTTGAGTGCATTTTCATTAAATTGTGATACTTTTCAGGGCTCTAGAGTGCGACCAATTTGGTAAGGGTGCGACTAAAATTTTTCTCGTGGGAACTCACACTCTTCTCTCACGCGGTGCCACAGCTCGCACAACACTACAGCTCTGCTTAATGAGTGACGACGGAGGACAGAATTTAACATTCAAACGTAGCCTGGTTACACTTAAGGTCTGTGATACTAGTCTGATTTTATTTTAGATTTCGGCTTCCAAAGATTATAAAAAATAATATATTAAGGTAAAACCATTCAAAACTGTAGCCGCATTCTGTCTAGCATAACTTCTTCCCTTCGCAGCATTACGCTGTCATTTCTCCCTAAAACTCAAACTTAACGACAGAATCAGCACGATCGGTGATTGTTGTAAAATGCAGTCTAGCTACTGTTGCTAAATTGCGGGGCGTGTTAATAATTAAAAGAGCTATTAAAGCACAAAAAGCTGTGCAAGAGATGCTGTTCGCAAGGCGGCGCGCGCTCCGAAACAGACCGAGACAAGCAAATTATACTTTGGGTTCCCTTTCAGTCGGGTAATGTTCGATCGTACCGGCGATCGTACCGACTGATGGGATCATGCCAGGGAGCCAGATGTCTTCGATATAGTATTCAAATCAAGCCAAATGAGCTTTGGCAGGTGCGCAATGTACGCCCTGCCCTTCAGCACGGGTATAACAGGGAAGTGGATGCACCCACCATTCATTCTTTTTGCTTCGGAGCCGATCGGTTATGTCGATATCTCTGAAAGTGTACTTTAATAACAAGCCTGTGTGTGTCGGCACTTCTGTTGGAAGCTCTCCCAGTGCTGAAGTTACAGCGTGTGGCAGCGGTGATTGCGAGCTTCTGAATCTCTTAACTGCTGTTCTCACAGCAACCTTTGTGTTTGTTGGCTGACGGTCGGTTTAAGGGCGAGGAAAGTGAGTGCCCCGTCAGTGTCGCCACGGACATCCCTGTGTGCTCCAGCACTGGTGAAGGGCGTTATTCCAAGGAAATAAACACGGATGAGTTTTTCATCTTTCTTCTCCGGAAGAAGGATGTCTTTCCACCTGTGCGCTGCTGGATGTGGTCGTTCCCTAGTCCTCTGTGATGGTCACAATTTCTGTGTCGCGTGATTGGGCATACAACATGCTTTTGTGGATGGTGCATGTTTTCTGTGTGAAAATCTCGGTGTTGAGATCTAGACTCTCGTTCGCTCGTGAATGTAGAGTCCCTGATTTTGCACCACTCCCTCACGGGTGGTGTGAGTCAGGTGATCGCAGAGTTGTGTTTGAGGCTCCGCCCAGAGATTATTCCCCGTGGACTCATCACAACTCCTTCACATCGATACCTTTGGATTCTAGTGTTGAGCGCACTGATTCATCTGTAATTGGTGAATTAGACGTTCCATTGGAAATTCACCAGGGGGATAGGATGCCGACCACTACATTTGAGGGCGAGCTGTATACTGTCGAGGACGATTCGCCCGTGCTGTCCCTCCTGGATTGTACAGCATGGCCTGAGTCAGAGCCACAGTCGTCAGCTATGCTGAAACGGGCTGCCGAGGCTGTCGGGCTCGAGTGGAATCCTCCGCCCGACCCGCTCAGTCTCGGCTGGATGATTGGTTTCTTGGAGCGGGTTGGGCTCTGCCCACCGCTCCAGTACCTTTCTTTCCCGAGATGCATGGGGAGCTAACCAGGTCATGGAGGGCACCCTTTACTGCCTTGAGTGACCAGGATGGCTCCTCCCCCCTCGCTACCCTTGAGTGCGGCGCGACGAGTGGTTATACGGTGATCCTTCCGGTGGAGCGGTCTGTTCTGGGGCACCTGTGTCCGGCGGCCGCTACATCTGGCTCTGGAGAACCATGTTTCCCCTCACAGGCTCTGGAGTCGTTGCCTGCTTTGTCAGACGTGGCTTATGGAGCCTGTGGGCAAGCCGCCACCTCTATACACGCCTTGGCCTTGTTACAGCTTTTTCAGGCTAAAACACTCCAGGACATGCAAAAGGGTAGGCCAGACTGTCAGCTCATGGGTGAGCTCTGTAAGGCAACCGACTTGGCTCTTCGGAGCACAAGTGTAGCAACCTGCGCGATCGGTCTGGCAATGTCCACTCTGGTGGTTCAGCAGCGCGATCATTGGCTCGGTCTGGTTGATATGGAGGATGCGGACAAGGTTCGGATCCTGGACTCCCCAATTTCCCAGACGGGGTTGTTCGGCGACGCTACAGTGGGTGGTGCCCAACAGCCTTCTGTAGCTCAGTCGCAGGTAGAGGAAGCCCGACACACCCTGCCGCGACGTCCTGCTGAGCCTCTCACCCCGTCGCCGCTAGCAGTCACTCCACCTGCATGTCGCCGAGGGCGCCCCCCTAAGGGTCAGATCTTGCCAGTCCAGGAGGCAAGAGTAAGCGTCCCTGATACAGGCCACCCAGGGTTGGGGATGAAAGTTTCTCTGGTGGTTGTTGTTCCACCATTGTCTCTCCAGAATACAGTGGTTTCCGAATTGCCAAGGGGACAGAAATTCTCAACCCTGGGTTTCAAGAGGTTCAGATTATCAGACACCCAGATCAGTCTGGCCTGCCTCAATTCCCTCTTGTGTCGCCAGTTGGCAGACGAGTACAGTTCAAGGACCCAGGTTTGCCTCCTCCCGTACTCAATGCCACCAAGTGGAGGCAGGTTCGTGTGATACGTACACAGACCCCTCTCCGAACCGCCTTAGGGCCCTCTGGGTTGGGTCCCTGCCCTCCACTTCGCTGCCCTCCTCCTGGTACGTCAGTGGTGCCACGAGCCCCCCGGTACGGTTTCTGCAAGCCTGGAAAGACCTCTGCAGACCGTCCAGCTGGCTCCTGAGCACCATTGCACGTGGCTACACGATTCAGTTCCACCGGCACCCACCCAGATTCGCTGGCGTTCGCTCCACGGTTGTGAAGAGCAGATCTGCCCCAATTTTGCGTGCAGAAATTGCTGTCCTACTGGCGAAGGATGCAATAGAACCGGTGTCTGTAGCCGACATGAAGCGAGGGTTTTACAGCCCTTCATTCTGCCAAAGAAAGGTGGTGGATTAAGACCAATCTTGGACCTACGCATCTTGAATCAGGCCCTTTACAAGCACCCGTTCAAGATGATAGTACTCAAGGACATATGCAGATGTGTCCGTCCAGGAGATTGGTTTGCAGCGGTAGACCTGAAGGACGCGTTACTTTCACGTCTCCATCCTGCCGCGACACAGGCCATTCCTGAGGTTCGCGTTCGAGGGTCGGGCGTATCAGTACAAAGTCCTACCCTTTGGACTGTCTCTGTCCCTCTGCGTCTTTACGAAGCTCGCGGAGGCGGCCATTTCTCCCTTGAAAGAACAGGGCGTTCGTGTCCTCAACTACCTCGACGACTGGCTGATACTGGCTCAGTCGCGGGAACAGTTGTGCGAACACAGAGACTTGCTGCTCCAGCATATTAGTCTATTGGGTCTTCAGGTCAACTGGGACAAGAGCAAGCTCACCCCCGGGCAGAGCATCTCTTTTCTCGGTATGGAGTTGGACTCGGTCAAACAGACGGCACGTCTAATGGAGGATCGTGCTGAACTGCTTGGATACGTTCAAGAGCAGGAAGGTGGTTCCACTGAAATACTTTCAGAGGCTCCTGGGGCATATGGCTTCCACAGCAGCAGTCACACCGCTGGGGTTGTTACATATGAGATCACTTCAGCATTGGCTTCTTGGCCGGGTCCCATGGAGGGCATGGAAAAACGGCAGGTTCCCGGTTGCGATTTCTCGAACTTGCCGGAAAACCTTCCAACCTTGGTCAGACGCTGTGTTTCTCCGGTCCGGTGTGTCCATGATACAAGCGTCCAGGCATGCGGTGGTGTTCACAGATGCCTCCAAGACAGGTTGGGGGGCCACGCACGATGGGTATGCAGTAGCAGGACGCTGGACAGGTCCTCAGCTGCATTGGCATATCAATTGCCTCGATTTGTTAGCGGTACTACTTGCTTTGAGACTGGTCAGATCGGACAATACCACGACCGTGTCGTACATCAACAAGCAAGGTGGTGCACGTTCACGTCATCTGACACAACTCGCCCGTCTCCTCCTTTGGTGGAGTCAGAAGCATCTGAGGTCGCTTCGTGCCATTCATATTCCAGGTCTGCTCAATCGTGCCACCGACAGGCTCTCAAGACAGCAAATAAACCCTACGGAATGGCGACTCCACCCCAGTCGGTTCAGCTGATCTGGGATCGTTTCGGGGCCGCACAAGTAGACCTGTTTGCCTCTCCAGAAACGACCCACTGCCAGTTGTTTTATTCACTAACCAAGGACTCTCTCGGTGTGGATGCACTGACACACAGCTGGTCGACGGGTCTATGCAAGTATGCGTTTCCCCCGGTGAGCCTAATTCCACAGTTACTGTGCAGAGTCAGGGAGGAAGAGGAGCAGGTCTTGCTAGTTGCCCCTTATTGGCCTAACCGGACCTGGTTCTCCGAACTCATACTCCTCTCTTCAGCCCCTCCCTGGCCCACCCCCCTAAGGGAGGACCTTCTCTCTCAGGGGCAGGGCACCATTTGGCACCCACGTCCAGACCTGTGGAGACTGTAGGTCTGGTCCTTGGACAGGAAGTGGAGGTTCTGAGGGTTCTACCACAAGCTGTCGTAGACACTATCGATTTTGCTAGAGCCCCCTCCACGAGACTGGCTTATGCATCAAGGTGGAACCTGTTCGTGGAAACTTCCCCGAGTTTTTTCGGTCAGATCGGTGCTTTCTTTCCTGCAAGACGGGTTGGAGCGAGGGCTGTCAACCTCCACCCTCAAAGTGTATGTTGCCTCTATTGCCGCACATCACGATGCAGTTGGTGAGAAATTGAACCCTCCTTGCATCTCTTCTATATCCTCGTGGGACCTATCTCTGGTGTTAACAGCACTTCAGAGACCTCCCTTTGAGCCCCTGTGGACAGTGGAGTTAAAAATTCTGTCTCTCCAGACAGTTCTCTTGCTTGCACTGGCTTCTATCAAGAGGGTAGGGGACCTGCACGCTTTTTCGGTAGACGAATCGTGCCTGGAATTCGGGCAGGCTGACTCTCAGATGACACTGAGACCTCGGCCCAGATATTTGCTGAAAGTTCCCACTACTCCCTTTCGAGATCAAGTGGTGAACTTGCAAGCACTGCCCCTGGAGGAGGCAGACTCAACCCTATCTTTTCTCTGTCCAGTCCACGCCTTACGGACTTATCTGGACAGAACGCAAAGCTTTAGAACCTCAGATCAGCTCTTCATCTGTTTCGGGGGCCTGCAGAAAGGGAAGGCAGTCTCTAAGCAAAGACTGGCCCACTGGATAGTGGATGCCATAATCTTAACGTACGATACCCAAGGTGTACCTTGTCCCCCAGGGTTGCATGCCCACTCCACTCGGAGTGTTGCTGCCTCCTGGGCGCTGGCGCAGGGTGCCTCGCTGGCAGATGTTTGTAGAGCTGCAGGTTGGGCGACACCTAATACGTTTGCTAAGTTTTATAGCTTACGTATTGAGCCAGTAGCTTCTGAGGTGCTCTCTTCAAATAGAGGGCACCCTTGAGTCAAGCACGCTCATGTCAGCTTGCTTGTCGGTATCCCCCTTTGGGCCGGGGTACACGGTTTTCACTTAGGTTCCTCTCTGAACCTTAGTTCCTCCAGTCCCCTTTCGGTATAGGACGTGACGGAGCGTTTGGTACCAGGTCTACCACTAGTAAGCTTGTGGGACTTGTTGGAGGCTGCGGGGGACCGCATGTTGTATCCCCTCCTCGGACTGGATCCATGTGTGTATACTCCACGGTATGGCCTTAGGCTCGTGTTTTCCCTTGGCAGCAGCAGTTGCTGCTTATGGTTCCCCCGTTAGCCGGAACTATTCTTGTCCATATGTTGTCCTGCCCGTATTCGCCCAGGTATGTGTATTCACAGTTTAAGAATACAAGAATATAAGAATACAGTTAAAGTACTGGATCGATAAGCAGTATCAGTAAGAGTTGGAATACCGTTAAAACCCTACTCCCCGGTCAATGCTCCGACAACAGCCCAGACATGGAGCCTTCAGCCACCAGTCTCCCCAGTCCCTGGTAAGATGCCAATGTCACGGAAAAGAGCACAGAAGAGGCAATAGCAAGTAAAACTGGTTTATTAAGAACAATATCAGAAACCAGACTCAATGGATAAAACACTGTCAAAGTCTGATTGGTTGCACAGGTTTGCAATAAAGCAACTCGGTCGTCAGAAGAGTGAAGTAAATCCCGGAGTGATGAGATGACGTGAAGACTGAAACTCAGACGAACAAATGGGAATCCACGACGGTGAAAACTTCTCACACGAAGAATAGACTGGAAGCACGGAGACACGAGGAGGAACATACACTGCACAGGTAATCATCCAACAAAACTATCTGACAAACACAAGACGCAAGAGGTGAGAATAAATTGGCGCTGGAGATAGGGTTGTGCCGATGGACGATATCATCGTCCATCGTGATGGCTGACCGACATCACGATGGAGAGCCACCATCATGATGCCACGCCCCCCACCCTGTCAGACCAGCCCAGTCTCACGGCAGTTCGTGAAATGGTCACGTAATTTAATCTATTGATTCGTGTACACCAGTGGTTGGGAACATGGCTCGTGAGCCACCTGGCTCTTTGGCAAAAATCATGTGGCTCGCGAGGTCTCTCACCCTTTACCAACAAATGATCAATAAAAAAATTAAGACACATCAACAGAGATCGCTCTCTGCAGAAAAAGCAGCCAATTACAATTCCCTTGTTGTACAGCCTACCGAAGTTAATGAAAAGTTTATAATAATAATAATATTCAAGTTGTACCGGCAAAAGTGCGTGTTCAGTGCTGTTCGCGAGTGTCACGACTCACCACAGGAATCAACTAACCACTTACGTTTCTCTGGTAACCTAGAGCTCCTACACTGGGATTCAAGCTGGCGAAAACCATTTTAGAACAGCAGCGAAAATGTAAAAGTAGGCTATATAAACTTTAATATATCCTTTTATTGAAACTGGTGCTTTGCTGTGCAAAGAGACATTTCGAAACATTTCATTTCACCCGCTGGCTGCGGGTACTTTCACTTTTGCCGCAGAGACCCTTTATGTTCTAAATGTGTCGTATTTTTGACAGTCCGCGCATATTTCAGTTGACGATTCTGTTTAAAGTTAATAACAAAACATGAATGAATGAGAAAGAAAAGAGCAGGATGTGCTTTAGATTGAAAAGAAATATTAAAAGCGCAATAAGTCGCGAAAGAGAACTGAATTCTACTGACAGGATGCTGTGCGCGTGCTCCGAGCGCAACACGGGCAAGCACAGTAGCCTTTGTCTTAGGTTGCGCGCTTAAACGGCCAAATAAACACAGAAATATATCAAAATGCCAAGTCGAGTATTCCCGTAAACACAGTAGATGTAAGTACTGTGTGCATTCTCTCTCTCACACACGCACACAAAGAGGATTTATGCTCATTAGTTGGTAACTCAACCTCACGGTGAAAGCCCTGCACAATTAATTCCATATTGCAACTTTATTGTTTGCTGAATACATGTTGGTTTTTAGTTGTCTATGGACCTAATGATTACTACTGTTGAAATTTTATTGGAAAAAAGCATGTTTTAAATTATAATATTATAAATTAACCCCACCCCACGATATCATTGTCCATCGCAATGTTTTACTGTAAACATCGTCAACTGCCAATTTAGGGGACATCGCCCAACCCTAGAGATTAGAATCAGCTGCCGCTGATTCTCTCGGAGGATCATCAGCGACCACACCCACAACACACACCCATGCACACACATAAAGAGTCAGTGAATACATCAACCGTGACAGCCAAGCCCTGGCCCTTCGTCGGAGATGGCATCCGACTCAGAGATGGGGGTAGAGCCTACCGCGCCTGAGCTAGAGACTCAAAATAGTTAGTTTGGCAGCTCAGTGAAGCACTTTAAACAAAAAAAAATGTATACAGTATAATTGTGCTTCAAATAAAAAAAGTATTTACCTACACCTTATTCTTGTTTAAAATCATTTACATAATATATATATAGAGTGTGATAAAAAGGTGACCTTGAAATTGTGGCGTTAAAGGTGACGCGAGCCGAAGAAAAATTTGGGTGCACCAACATTTTTCCTGGTGCACCTAAATCAAAAAGTTAGTCTGGAGCCCTGCTTTTATTTGAGTTGAGAAAAAAAGTATTCAACTTCCCACCATTGTACTTTTGGAAAAAAACAACAAAAAAAACAAGGTTGTGCGATTGTGGGGAGATGTTGGTAGATGCTATAAACATCTGAAAGGAAAATGTATGTCCTCATTTTCACTCTCAGATCAAAATGTCCTCGGTGACCAGACAGCTACGTGAATGATTTCCATCAAATACTTGCCTTTTCTTTATCTCCAGCCTCCTAATGTAAGACATTCACTTACGCTCACGGGGGACGCTGGCTTGATTAACGTTTCTTATCATCCCTGTTGAGTTTAGGGAGATAACTTATTCTAAACAGCACCGATTGCTGAGAGATCTGCTGTAAATAATGGATATACTGCAATATTTTCAATTCATTTTAAACGATATCATGCCTGTTTGAGTTAAAGTGCTCTGCAATGCTCTTTAAACCACTCTAGGTATCTCATAATAAACTGTTTGGTTTGAAAAAAGGTTTGAAAAAGAGGTTTTGAGCTGCTTCATGTAAAGAGTGTTTTTTCCCAAATTGTTCAGCCCTAAAAGGCTGGTTTGCCATAGTCTTTAGAGTTAAGAAGTCATTTTTCATCATTTAAAAAAATTATTTTATTTTGTACTCCCCAACAAAATCATTCTACAATTATTCAGTCATTATTAAGTCATCATCATTAAGTCATCTAGTTTAAATTCCTGTATTTTATCATGTTGCAAAATGATGCAGAACAACTAAATATTGCAATTCCAATATCATTCAGCCATATCATAGACTCTTTAGCACATACAAACATCTATAATAATCACAAGCACAACAAAAGTCTCTAGTGTTTTTGTCAAATATGTTGTTAAGCAGCAGGACATGTTAAAGTTTAAAATTTTCATCTCAGCTACATAATCTAAAACCAAGGCCCACTTTTCTAATTCTTTTGAGATAGAGGAGAGGCTGCAAAAACCCTAAGATGACCGCTGAACACGAGCAAGCAGACCATGAGATGAAAAATGTGTTATTATCACAAGTAAAATAGAGCACCAGACAGATAACCATAGGAGCGTACGTAACCACCGAAGACACCAGCACAATCTGAATGATCTGGAAAGCCTTGACTTTATCCCGGTTCACTCTATCTTTCTTCTTGACGTCTTCACCCGGTCCAGGGCGCTTCAGAGCCTTCAGGACCGTCAAGCAAGTGAAAACTTTCGTGATGAGAAAAGAAAGGTATTCTAGCAAAAGTAAACTGCAGATGTCAATGACTCCCATTCCAGTCAAAAGGCATGAACAGAAGATCAGAATCCATCCGATGGCGGAAATGGTGATCCTGTATTTTATGGGTTTGAGCTTCAGGAAGGTCACGGGATGGAGAACGCCTATGTAACGCTCCACACAGGTGAAGGTTTGAAACAGAGGACGACCGACCAACAGCACCACTCCAAGAGTGTTTGTTACATACTCACATTTAGAGCAATTGAAGAAGTACTGTTTGATTACAAAGGCAAAGCAGAAGTTGAAGATGACCTCGATGAGTGAAGTGTTGAAAACGAAGACTTCGAGAGACTGTCCTCGGATCATTTCTTTTATGCTCAGCCACAGGATGTAACAGTGAGCAGGCAAACCAAGAACCAGGTTTGTGCCGATAGAGAAGACGGTTAAATAATGATGTAAATTGTAGAATTTGCTGGAGTTGTTTGCGAAAATGGACGTCTGCCATGTTGAATTGTTTGTCGCCATTGACATGATTACACCTGGATGTTGAAATAAAGTTAACAAGAAGGTGGAAGAAAGGGTTAGGACAATGTGAACGTTAAAGACACATTAAAACATCTTTATATTTGGTACGTTACCTCACAAGGACAACCGTGCCGGTTAAATGTGGGACTGAATCGGGTGTGTTTCAAAAACTGCAAGATCTGCTTTATAATTTTGAGTTGATTAATTATTGGATAATCTTTGAATTAGTTTAGCATTCATGCCTGTGAAATATCATACCAGCCTGTGAAATGCTATACTAGACATGCAAATGAAATATATTACTGTGATAAATTAGACACTATTTTCTACATTTCTCATTTAGCAAGTTGTGATGAAAATGTTAATAGTGCTTTCATGCAAAACTTGTGCTTCTATCCACACGGTTTTAACATTGATCATACGTGAACTTCCTTTCAGCTAACTTGTTAGCTTAACATAGCGCCAAAACACAATTTACGAGATGAATACCACTACATAACTTCAGTTGAGTGTTTGAAATAACTTCCTTCTTGTGAAATGACATGGCTTCGTATCAGAATGAGGTAGAAAGTATTTCATAGTAGGCTATTCTAAGCTATGACAAAGGCTATGTCAATTAGCATGCATACCTTATTCTTATGAAAATTCCCAATAAGACTTGATGAACACAGATGAACCATATATTGTTGCAATCGAGTGCGTGATCATATATCATATATCATGATAGAGCGGTATATGATCATGATCATATATCATGTTGCAATCGAGTGTTTATTTTCTTCATGTTTCATCAGTCCAAACATCTCAATCTGAATTGTCTTGGTCTATGCTTTTGTCCATATTAGGATTTCCTGAAACATCATATTGTTAATGAGAAGTATTGGAGTTTTTTTCTTTCTTAATGCATGCATAATATGCTCTTATTTCATATTAAAGGCAAAAGACATTCCGGTCAAACATTTTAAAAACTGAGCAGCTGAAGAATTAGACTTTATAGTCATATATTCTGCAACATCTGTGTTTCTTTATTCTATTATACCAAAAATCACAAAAAAAAAAAAAAAAAAAAAACTATGAAATTAGTATTTACATACACTTAGTAATTACATTGCTAAGAACATACATTTATTGAGGATTTGTCTGACATTTTTGAGTCACCTAACTGCTCAGGTTTATCTCAATAGGACTAAGTGTTCCAAAAATGCAACTTCTAGAAGGAGTTGTGAAAAATGACAGACAATCTGTTTGCTGGAATCAAAAACCAGTGAGGAAGATGAACTCGCCATGACCAATAAAATCTGAAGAGAAAAGAATAAAATGTGTAGCACTTGGTGGCGCTGTAGAGTTTGAGTGGCAGATTGGAACTAGTTTTCAAAAAAATATCAAGTTTACTTTTGAGTGTGACTTGATTTCGAAATTGCACTCTACATATAAACATTTAGAATAATCAAAAGTCTCTAGTGGTTGTTATGTCAGATATGTTCTTACTATTGACCTTATGAGCCCAAATAGGCTGAAAAAAGCTATCTGCTATTTTGTTTGTCAAGGACTAAAGATTACTGAACCCATACAAACCTCCAAATTTCCTTTAAGTATAGTAAAAAAATAAATAAAGTGTTTTTTGGCACAATGAATTTGAATATTAGCTATCCAGAATGGCTAGTTAATGGAGCTTTCCATTCCTGAAATCAGCCAGTAATCTTGAAAAATGCAAGTCAACTTATAGTTTTTTATGACATTGACCTTATACTTCCATGATTCCTTGATGTTTTCTCTCCATTAAAAATAAAGACTGTGTGAATAAAGCGTGAGTTATGGGAGTGTCCATTAACACTAGACCCAGATCACCCAATTACATGGAGTTTTATATGGCAGTATGCTTCATCATCAGAACATTTATGAAGAATATTTGCATAATACCCTGTGTAAAACATCTGTACACTAAACAGGCTTCATTCAAGATACTTGCACATCTGTTGATTTCATTTTATTTGTGGATTATTTGGTTTTATTTGAAAAACAGAAGCATGCTGAATGGACTTAAGTGTGAATCTCTGGTTTCAACATCTCTGTGCTCTGATAAGTAATAATGCAGATAAGTAGACATGCAGACAAAGCTCACTTTATTTTAAGAAAAACACACAAAAAAAATGTTTTATGTCAATGTTTATGACTGTTGGACTTCTTGATGCTTGGTTAGATTTTCTCTTGAAATTTCACTATTTACTCGTGTTCTTCAGTTATATTTAGCATTTCAGCATAACGACTTCTTATCCGATTCCTGGACACTTGGGTAGGTATTTCCCTTGAAATCTCACTGTTGTCTTGTATTCTACCATTATATTTAGTGTTTCAGTATAACAACCTGGTACAAAAGCTTGTGCTTTGCACACTGATAAACTATGATGAACTAGATTTGAAGTAATCAAGTTCAAAAGCTCAGTGATCAGGCTCTTGAAAAGTGCTGGACGTGGTTAACTAGCCGCTGTCGTAAGGTCATTTGAACAATAAATGGAAAAGTTTAACATTTTTACCCCAGCTACACAGTTTTAAAAGGGCTACATGTAGAATTCAGAAACCTTTGTTATTAGCGACACCGGTGGTCGTTAAGTGAACTGCAGCCAGTGATTTATTGCTCTTGTTCGCACTCGTACACACGTAACACACAAGAGACTGAGGGCCCCATTTTAACGATCTAAGGGAATGGTCTAAAGTGCACGGCGCAAGGGCACTTAGGGCGTGTCCGAATCCACTTTTGCTAGTTTAACGACGGAAAAAATGGTCTGCGCGCCTGACACATGGTCTAAAAGGATTGTCCCTATTCTCTTAGTGAGTTAGTATTCTCTTGCCATGGCGGATTCGCTATTTACATGGCGGAATATGCAAGCGGAAAGACTGAACGCTCCTCTAGCGAGGAAACGGATCTGCTCAAGCGCAAGGATAAAGCATGCAAGCAGACCATCTACGGGACAAAGTATACGTGTGTTGTGGACCGGCCTATTGGCGCACAGTACTAACGAGCTCTTTAAATAACAAAAATAAATATTGCTCCATTGACTTTAGACCAGGTTTCAGTTGGTCAATGGTGCAGTCTATTTCAGTTGCCTCAAAATAGCAACGTGTCAAGAATGCGCCTGAACACATTAGTTCTCAGACCAGCACGCCCATGGGCGCACAATTGGGCGCAAATGCATTATTTAAACAACGTGGCGCAGGATGTGTAAATGAAAACTGCGTCAGTCTAAAACTTGCAAAAAACACTTGCGTCACGCCTGGCGCCGCATTGCGCCAAGTGTATGATAGGGCCCATAATGTGATTCAATGCCCGATATACTCACAGCAAAGTTATTTTTTATGCTTCGCTAAGTAAGTAAAACGTTGGAAATACCTTTGCAGCGATATGCTGTAAGCGAACATCCCTATGCCTCTCAATAGCAACATAAACACAACAAAGATGACAGCGGGGAGAAAACAGCAGTTAAAGGGATACTTCACCTCTGGAAAGATGAATGTGTATTTAAAATGTGTCATTTATGTAGTAGAAATGTGAAATAATTTTTTGAATTTGGAGCCTTCTAGACAGAAAAGCCAGAAAATGTATTTTTGGCTTATGTGGATGAAAGACAACAACTCCCAGAATGCACTTGCTTCGCTGCCCTACGAGGCCACTCCCAAGCCACGCCTACCGGTTACAGAGGACAGCTCAGCTACTAGTTGACTTGAAACTGAAAATACGCCGTTTTATCGTGAGTCTCTGTGACGAGTCTGCCCGGGATTTCGAGATCGCCCAAAATGTCCGGGATTTGGCTTTTGCGTTCTGGAGTCGCCTTTCATTATGTTTACTGTGGCGAGCAGGACAAGGCGGAGGGGCGTGGGAGAACGGCGCGAGGCCGGTGGCGTGATTACTGATAGGCGACACCTGTGAGACGCACCGGTCTCGTATCTCTCACGGAGGACAGGAATTTTCTTAGCAATGCTAAAAGGACATCAACCGATCACTTGTTTAGCGTTCATGTGAACACTACATTCAGATTCACCAATCGGAATTAATTCAGTTAGATTGAAACAAAAGGTGTGCATGTAAACAATGAATGGCGTCTGTAGAAAGCAAAAGCCGAATCCCGGACATTTTGGACGATCTCGACGGCCGGACATGTCGGGGAAAAAGAGGATGGTTACCCCTACTCAGCTTTCAGCTTTCTCCACAGAACAAGAGCCTGTTAGCTTAGCTTCCAAAAAAAGATGGCTGACACTATTTGTACATTCTGTGAGTGAGATCCCACCCCCTATGGGCGGGTTGAAAACATGCGGAACATGCTCCTACTACTGGCCTCTGGCCAAAAAATCCTCTGATGATGCAAAATGAAAATTTTTGCGTCATCGGAGGATTTTTTCCAGACAAAAAATACATAAATCTCTCGTCTCAGGGGGACATGAGGGAGGGAAGCACGGTAATTCGAAAATACTACAGGTTTTCTACTGATACAAAGCTTAATGCTAAATGCTGAAGTATCCCTTTAAGAAAGCATCTGATCATAGCAATGTAGATATGTTTGCACCATCTCTGCGATTCACCGGCATCATGTCGACAGATGAGGTAATTAATAGGGCTTCCTCCTAATAGTTGTGGCTAAGTCACACAGACTGTGACAGACAGATCGTTTAAATCTGGTCCTTGTGGTAATTACAGTATGTCGGGTCATGTGTTTGCATAACATGGAGGTGCCAAAGTTTTTCCCTGTTTCCCAGTTCCCTGTACAATGAAATTCTTACTTTGCTTTCCACTGCATGCCATTAAAAATTAAATAAAAAATAGAAGATAGAAAACAAGAATACAGCATTAATAAATAAATAAGAAGAAAGGTATAAATTACAAATATACAAACAGTGCAATATAGTACAGTATAGTTGTGTAAAGTCTGTGCAGGTCGCATATGTGCGTCAATGCCTGCGGTGCAGAATATGAATATATAGGACGACCAACAACGGTTTGGTGAGTCTTTGTTGAAATAGTTTTGAGTAATATCAAGGTGATATCAGGGTCAATTAATGTTTATACCATTTAATATTCTGATGGCTACTGGATAAAAACAATTTCTCATTCTAGACGTCCTACATTTGACACTTTTGTACCTCTTTGCAGAGGACAGTTTGTGTTGGGGGTGGGTAGAGTCTTTAACAATGGAGCTGGCTCTTCTTTAGACCTCTGTGGATGTTCTGCAAGGAGGGTAATGGTGTTGTAATGATCCTCTCAGTAGTCTTTACCGTTCTCTGCGGGTGCTTACGGTCCATTTCTGTGGTGCTACCGTACCACACTGTGATACAGCTGGCTAGGATGCTCTCAATGACGCTGCTGTAAAAACTGATGAGGATCTTGGATGACATGCCAGATTTCCTCATCCTTCTGAGGAAGTAAAGCCGCTGTTTTGCTTTCTTTGACCAGCTGGGTGGTGTTATGTAACCAAGTGAAGTCATCACTGTTGTAGACGCCCAGGAATTTAAATCCGCTCACCCTTTCCACCTCAAGCCCGTTGATGATCAGTGGACGATGAGTTCTTCTCTCCTTCCTCATGTCTATGAACATCTCCTTGGTTTTGTCTGTGTTGAGAGTGAGATTGTTCTCCTCACACCATTTCACTATAGACTTGCTACCTCGCTCCTGTATGCGGTTTGGTCACTACCAGTAATAAGTCCAGTAATAAGTAAGGATGATGTTATTCTTATGGGTGGCAACGCAGCCGACACTGACTCAGAAAACATAATAAATAATGAAACTCCTTGCTATAGCCCATATATAAAAGGCTTATTATGGTTTAGTATCCCCCCTCCACCCCCATATAAGTAAATGAATATAAACCTGTGATTAGTCAACTAATGGACTACTAGTCGACTAGAAAAATGTTTAGTCTGGGGCAGCCCTAGTAACTAAAATGATAACCATAGACAACCTAGAAAGTCGAGGAAGGTCTTATTTTTAAAGTTTTGTTGCAAACTGTTCACACATTTGTCAATACAAAACGCAATTAATACATTAAAATTCATACATACCCCTTTAAATGTTAAAACAAAGGACCACTTTTCTAATTCTTTTGAGATAGAGGAAAGGCTGCACGAACCCTGTCATGATCCCTGAACACAAGCTCACAGACCAGGACAGAAGAAATGTGTTATAATCTATAATGTAATAGAGCAGCAGACAGATAACCATAGGAGCGTATGTCACCACCGAAGACACCAGCACGATCTGAATGATCCGGAAAGCCTTGACTTTATCCCGGTTCACTCTATCTTTCTTCTTGACGTCTTCACCCGGTCCAGGACGCTTCAGAGCCTTCAGGACCATCAAGCAAGTGAACACTTTCGTGATGAGAAAAGAAAGGTATTGTGGTAAAAGTAAGACATTGAAGTCAATGCCTCCCATTGAAAATAAAAGGCATGAACAGCAGATCAGAATCCATCCGATGATGGAAATAGTGATCCTGTATTTTATGGGTTTGAGCTTCAGGAAGGTCACAGGATGGAGAACGCCTATGTAACGCTCCACACAGGTGAAGGTTTGAAACAGAGGACGACCGACCAACAACACCAGTCCAAGAATGATTGTTACATACTTACAGTTAGAGCAATTGAAGAAGTACTGTTTGATTACAAAGGCATAGCAGAAGTTAAAGATGACCTCGATGAGTGATGTGTTGAAAACGAAGACTTCGAGAGACTGTCCTCGGATCATTTCTTTCATGCTCAGCCACAGGATGTAACAGTGAGCCGGCAAACCAAGAAACAGGTTTGTGCCGAAAGAGAAGGCGATGAAATGGACAGGTAAATTGTGGCATTCGCTTGAGTTCTTTGCAAAAATGGATGTTCGGCATGTTGAAATGTTTGTCGCCGTTGACATGATCACACCTGGATGTTTGGAAGTTGAATGAAAATCAATAGAAAAGTGGAAGGAAATACACATTAAAAACACATTTAAACATCTTTAAAGTTGATACGCTACCTCACAGATTAGTTTTCAGTCGTTCTTCAGTGTTTTTGTTGTCCACCAACAGTTACTAAACACCCAGACTGCTTGAGCTGTGCCGGTTGAATGTGGGACTGAATTTGTTTCAGATGCTGCAAACCAGAGTTTTGATCAATGACTAGTTGGATCACTTTTGACTTAGTTTTGCATTAACGCCTGTGAAATGCTATACTTGCATGCATGCAAATGAAATAATACTGAGATAAATAACTTGTCAAGTGTTGCTTCCCTTAAACAAAAGCTGCCTCATTGCTAAGGTGTTGCTAGACTGTTCTGAGTGATTGTCATATATATTTCTTGCTTACTCTATACTGTATATAATATTGCTTTTTGTGTGAATATACACAGTGTACGGACTCAGCAGCTCGGGTTGAGTTAGGCAGGTAATTCCACCAGCAGGGAAGAAGGTGAAGGTTTGTGAAAGTGATTTTGTGCCTCTTTAAGATGTCACCACAAGGCGACGTTCACTTGCAGAACACAAGCTTCTGGAGGGCGCATTAGAGTAATGAGTTTAGGTAAAAGGGAGCAGAGCCAGTGGTTGTTCTGTAGCCAAACATCAATGCCTTGAATTTGATGCGAGCGGCAACTGGCAACCAGTGCAATTTTGTGAGGAGAGGTGTGACGTGTGCTCTCTTCGGCTCGATAAAGATCGCTCTAACTGCAGCATCTGGATCAGTTGCAGAGGTTTGACAGTGCAAGCTGGAAGACCTGCCAAGAGAGCATTACAATAGTCCAATCTGGATAGAACAAGAGCTTGGACAAGGAGTTGCATAGCATGCTCTGATAGGAAGGGCCTGATCCTCCTGATGTTGTGTAGGGCAAATCTGCAGGACCGGGCAGATCTAGCAATGTGGTCTGTGAAGTTCAATTTGTCATCAATCACAACTCCAAGGTTCCTGGCTGACCTTGATGGAGTTATGGTTGATGAACCCAGCTGAATGGATTAGTTGTGGTGTAGTGTTGGGTTGGCCGGGACCACAAGCAACTCTGTCTTCACAAGGTTTAGTTGAAGGTGGTGGTCCTTCACCCAGCAAGAAATGTCTGTCAGGCAGGCTGAGATCCAAGCAGCAACCGTCGGATCCTCTGGTTGGAATGAGAGGTAGAGTTGTGTGTCGTCAGCATAACAGTGATAGGAAAAAACAGGTTTCTGAATGACAGATCCTAGTGATGACATGTAGATGGAGAAGAGAAGTGGTCCCAGCACTGAGCCCTGAGGCACTCCAGTAGCTAGATGTTGCGACTTAGACACCTCACCCCTCCACTGATTATAAGTCTGGATGTATAGATTAAAATCTCTGAATATTAAATGTAAATTGTACCGGAATATATATTTATAAATCCTGACTATATAAATGCAAGTCTAAATATATTGTCTACATCTCAAAATGAATACATCTTTATGATCTGGCACATAATTATACTGTAGATATTGGCAACATCTGTTTTTCTTTGCTCTTTGATACCAAAAATCACAAAACACATTTTATTTGATATATTTATTTTATTTCACAGAACAAAATTATGAAATATAACTGCAGACAGCAATTACAGAGACACATTTAGTGAGAATGTGTTGCAAGTAAGTTTTTGTTTTATCTAATTGCTCAGGGTCCCATAGAACATAATGCTAAAGACCTCTAAGAAATTTTATTTCAGTAGGAAAAATGTTCCTGAAATATAACCTGACTTCTAGTAGGAGTCGTCGTGAAATCGTATAATCTGCTAAAATAGAAACTAGTGAGTATGATGAACTTGCTTGACGAAGGAAATCTGAAGAGAAAGAGTAAAGTTTCAAGGCCAAAGTTCATGCATGCATTTGCAAATTTTGAACTCATGGTGGCGCTGTAGAGATTGAGTGGAAGTTGCCAAAGTTGGTCTGAGAACTTTTCAGTCCATTCCCAATTCGTGAGCTTTTGTAGACTACAAGAAAACTGATTTACTCTTTTGTTATAAATTGAACTCATTTCACCCAGTCAATTGAGTCATCAAAAGTCTCTAGTGGTTGTATTGTCAAATATGTTTTTATTTTTTAACAGTAAGTCTAAAAGTTTCACTTTTTTACCTCAGTTACACAGGAAGGTTCATTGAAACTCTTAAATGCCAAAACAAAGGCACACACTTCTAATTCTTTTGAGATAGAGAAAAGGCTGCATGAAGCCAAACATGATCCC
This sequence comes from Leuciscus leuciscus, assembly GCF_965113295.1. Taxonomy (NCBI): domain Eukaryota; kingdom Metazoa; phylum Chordata; class Actinopteri; order Cypriniformes; family Leuciscidae; genus Leuciscus; species Leuciscus leuciscus. The sequence continues at coordinate 5,900,022 of NC_138742.1, forward strand.
TGAACAAAAGCAAGCAGACCAGGCCAGAAGAAATGTGTTATAATCTATAATATAATACAGCAAGAGACAGATAACCATAGGAGCGTACGTCACCATCGAAGACACCAGCACAATCTGAATGATCCGGAAAGCCTTGACTTTATCCCGGTTCACTCTATCTTTCTTCTTGACGTCTTCACCCGGACCAGGACTCTTCAGAGCCTTCAGGACCGTCAAGCAAGTGAACACTTTCGTGATGAGAAAAGTTAAGTATTCTGGCAAAAGTAAGACGTTGAAGTCAATGACTCCCATTGTAGTCAAAAGGCATGAACAGAAGATCAGAATCCATCCGATGGCAGAAATGGTGATCCTGTATTTTATGGGTTTGAACTTCAGGAAGGTCACAGGATGGAGAACGCCTATGTAACGCTCCACACAGGTGAAGGTTTGAAACAGAGGACGACCGACCAACAGGAACAGGCCAAAACAGAATGTAATGAGCTTACAATTAGAGCAACTGAAGAAGTACTGTTTGACTAGAAAAGCATAGCAGAAGTTGAAGATGACCTCGATGAGTGATGTGTTGAAAACGAAGACTTCGAGAGACTGTCCTCGGATAATTTCTTTAATGCTCAGCCACAGGATGTAACAGTGAGCCGGCAAACCAAGAACCAGGTTTGTGCCGAAAGAGAAGGCAATGAAATTGAAAGGTAAATTGTGGCATTCGCTGGAGTTCTTTGCGAAAATGGCTGTTCGGCATGTTGAAATGTTTGTCGCCGTTGACATGATCACACCTGGATGTTTGGAAGTTGAATGTAAATCAATGAGAAGTTGGATGGAAAACAGCGTTAAAGAGTATTAAAACATCTTTAAAGAACATTAAAACATCTTTAAATTTGATACGTTACCTCACAAAGAGAACCGTGCCGGTTAAATGTGAGAATGAATGGGGTTTGTTTCTAATACTGCAAGATCTGCTTTATAATTTTGATTGGATTATCTTTGACTTAGTTTTGCATTAACGCATGTGAAATATCATCCAAGCCTGTGAAATGCTATACTAGACATTCAAATGAAATATCACTGATATGCATAACTCATTTTGTTAAGTGGAAGTGATCCTTCCATGCAAAACTTGCTGGTTGCCAGAAATAGCATACTAACATACTACTCTTGGAATTTCTTACTTTTACTATCATTATATGGCAGAATTAGCACGCTCTCCCGAATTCAGACATTGCATCAGTATTATTTGGTCGCTAAGATGTTGCTAGGTGGTTGCAAGTCAAAAGACCCCACACCCAGATATTCTGCTCAGGTCCCTGCTTCTGTGTAAGTCTGTGGGATTTTACACAAGCCTGAGTTTGGAATCACAGCTGACACCTGCGTGTCTGTCTGTTTATGTTAATGAGGTAATGTTGTTTCTATCCTGTCAAACATATTGAAAACTGAGTAGCTCAAGATTTTGACTGTGCATTTAAGAGTAAATTAATAATTTTGTATATATGTATGTATATAGGCCTATATATATATATAAACAATAATATATCAATATTATTATTAGTAATAATAATTAATTGTTTTACAAAAAACAATGTTTTATTTTGTCCATGTATATTGCTTAGCAAACATTTTTTTCACATTTTTGTAAATCTAGACTGAGATACAGATTGGGATTTCTTTTTGTTAATATAAATTGTTAATGCGTTTTAGTGAGAGGGGACCCTGTTTATGCACTTTTAATGTAATTTGGAGTGAGTTTTGACTTTTGTATGTTCTGTATAGTACATGGAATTGTTTTGTTTAAATGGAAATTTTTCATGATTTGACAAGGAAATAAGAGGCTTTACACTGGTTTTACCACGCTAAAGTGATGATGTTAGGTGCAGAGTGAAGTGTAAAAGTGGCGGCAGCCGTAAAATGACAAAAGAAACTGATGTTGATCTGTTTTATAACATGCATCTCAACACTCCTGACATTAGCACTGCACTCGGGCATCGATGGTTCCCTTGAACACAAAAGGTTCTTTAGAAGGGTTCTTAAGATTTTTTGAATGTTCATCTTCACACTAAGAGAAAAAAAAAGGTTATTTTAAGAACTGTTCACTGAACAGTTCTTTGAGGAACCAAAAACGGTTGTTGTATGGCCTCACTGTGAAAATTCCCATTTGGAAACTTTATTTTTAATAGCGCAGGGCACAGCATCAAAGACGCAAGCTGGTTAAACTCTCTCTCTCGCCTTCCAAATTATAATTATCATCCACAAAGATGCTGAACGCATCGAGCCTTCAAAGGACAGGAAATGACATGACAGTTTGGACGCCTCTGGTCCTCTTCTTCACTCGTGGGCTGAAACACTTGAGGACTGTGACAGGCTCTGAGAGCTCTTGCTGTATATTATCAGTGGAAGGATTTCATTATTTAATATTACATATTTCTGAGATTAGCAAGGAGGAAAAGATTATACAATCAAGGTTCTTAAGTTTTAAAGGTGTTTTGGAACATTATTTGCTCTGAAGAACTGCATGACGTCAGGTCCTCCTCCGCACAAAAAAAATAACTTCCTCAAAGCTTCTTACTTATGAAGTATGACTAGTTTTGTTGCTAAGTGTGGCCACAATCTTTTATTACTTTTATTATTTTAACAGTATATATCACGTTAATATATCAAGTTATATATATCAAGTTAATCTTCCTGAAAATCAACAAAAAAAAAATGGTCTCAGGGATTATCATCATAAAAAATAAATAATAAAACTATAAACTAAACTATAAAAAAAAAAACTATTGACATCCATTCAAAAGTAGCCTACCTGTATATTCATAAGATTTGTATTTACTATCTTTTTTGCAATCATCATTTAAAGATTCCTATCTGCATTTGCATATAAAATATTCTAAAATATATTTATTTATAAATAAAAAATATATAATATAATTTTATAATATAATTTATATATAAATATGTGGATTTTTTTCCGCTGTATTTTACCTCTTGCATAAAACATTTTGAATCTCAGAGCAAATAGGTTTGTTTTGAGATATTAAATATTGTGCAATGGCTGTAAAATAGCAAGATGCATATTTTTTTTAGATATATATCGCCCAGCTCTACCCCTTAAAGGCCCCCTGAAATCAAAATGTAAGTTTTTTAGCTTTTAGTATGAATATGTTAGACTTAAGGTTATGAGTAAGCTGGTGTGTTCCAAAACAATGACAACATTTGCATTTAGGAGATATGAGCATTCAAAACTTAGTCTCACTTCCGCTAAAACGGATCACGGGTTTTTATGACATCACCGTGGACTTCAGCTTCTCATCACATCTTCTGTCCAATCAAATGTTCTCTAGAATCTAAAGCTCCGCCCCCTCTGCTATAAACACAAGCTACCTTTGACACATCAGAGCAATATAGATGTTTGAGATGTGTGTTCGGTTGCTCAAACGCTCGAGTTTTATTCCGTTTCCCAACTGTACGTTGGTTAAGAATGAAAAGGCTAGAATTTATTCACACCTCTACTATTGAATCCAACGTATCATCAGTGCTCGGATTCGCTTCCATGGGGCTGTCAAGTACGACTTGCAGTCTGTGAGCTAAACTAAACCCTATTGGCTATTTGAAAAGGGGGAGGGGCCATTCAATATGTCCCGCCTTAGCTTCATGTTTCATTGGAAATTACGTCAACGCATCATACAAAGCTGCGCGTTCCAATGCACTTCAGTGGGTCTTTAACATCTCAGTCAGACTAGTTAGAGTCCTGAAAGGAATCAATGTTCCACTGGAAATCCGTCGGCATTGAAATGTGTTCGACAAACAGAGAAAATGAGGAAGGCGTGTTTTCTTGTGCAACTCTCACACTCTCAAAGCAGCCATTTCTCACACTTTCACACGTCCAGCGCCAAACCACACACACACACACACACACACACACACATCTGAGTCATCAGCCTCACAGGGACGTGTGACATCTCTGTTTTTCTGTCATTCTCACAACTTCTCCTCTCGGGCTCGTGTTGGGCACGTGAACGGAGGGTTTCTGCGGTCTTGTCTCGCAGGGTTTGGTCGTTATGTCAGTGATCGTCCATGGAGCCTTGAGGGACGCAGAGAGAGAGAGAGAGAGAGAGAGAGAGAGAGAGAGAGAGACTGACAGCCCTCCTCAGAGTCAAGCTGATGTGACCCGGTCTAATGTGACGTCACAGTTTATTTTACAGCACAGTTCAGTTTTGCTCTGGGAAGGACTTCTGTGTTCAGTATTCTGACACGCGTTAAAATGAAGTGATTTTATTCTAGACCAACACTCACCATAATTTAATACGCAGATTTAAATGTTTGGGGTTGATTTATTTTAATTTTTTTATGTTTTTAAAGTCTGTTCTGCTCACCAAAGGCTGAATTTATTTGATCAAAAATACAGTAAAAAACACACTCTAAAAAAAAATGCATGGTTGTTTTAACCCAATTTTGGGTCAAATTTAGATGAACCCAACCATTGGGTTAAAAAAGGTAATTAAAAAAAATGTAACCCAATGGCTGGGTTTGTCTACCCTGGAAATCCAGAGTTCTCGTGAGGGCACAAGTTGAATTTGCTCAGCGAGTTGCTCTGGTGTCGAGTAATGATGCGCGTTAACTATGCCCTTGTATCCGAGCTGCACCAATCACATCGGGTTATCTGATATAGGCGGGCACGACAGCGCTGCAACGTCGAAGTCATTAGTAAACATTGCAAGATGGCTATGGATGAACACCAGTTGTTTGAAACGGCTTTGGCCGCTACAATGAATGAGTTAGACTTGGCTTTTTATCTAAAAGAGGAACAGAAGACGGCGCTCGAATCCTTCCTTTGCAAGAAGGGCGTTTTTGCTGTTTTGCCGACCGGATATGGCAAGAGTCTAATCTACCAGTTAGCTCCGCTGGTACCTAAGCGTATGGGGCTTGTTGTGATTGGTCGTAGTGTTATCCAATTGCGTGCAGTGAGATTTTCAAATGCATGCTTGGTGCCGCCCCTCAAGCTGGACGATTTTCATTAGTCGACGCCAGACCATTAATCTTTCAGATTTAGGTCTGGATTTCCAGGCTAGGGTTTGTCCATATTTGACCCAAATTTTGGGTTGAAACAACTCACTAGAGTGCATTTCTCAATATAATTATTGAAACCTTGCTTAATATTTCTAGTGGAAATCATGATATAGCCTATATAGATTCCACACTAAATGATTCCATATAGTAGAGTTTATTATGTGCAAAAGAGCAAGAAAAGCCCTGTTTTCCTCTTTATTGTGGTTTTGTAGTTCTGTGTCAGTAGAAGCTTCATATAAAATATGACCTGTGTCTTCAGGATCATGTAGTCCTGCATTTATTACACACATCTGGCAGATGCTCTCGTTCATCAGTCGGTGAAGTGAACGTCCTCCTCCTGTCCTTCACTCTTCTCCTCCACAGGAAGTGGTTGAGAGCCGGTGTGAAGCGTGATGAACGACCGCAGTGTCTGGTGTCTGCCGGCTCGTCCTGTACCTGGGAGGTCGTGCTCAGTTCATGACAGTGATTATTGGTGTTAAGTGCTTGAAAGTGGATCACGAGCAGTACAGAGAGATTCACAGACAGACCCGCTCAAGAACTGCAGCAGAGTGACAAGAATGTCTTATCTATAAGAACGGCTTATTAAAGCAACAGTTCTGCGTCTGAAATATTATATTAATATATTGGAAAGAGCGCAAGAATCTAAGTTTTATATTAATGTGGCAAGTTGCGTTAAACCACAGTTATGCTATTGAATTATAATATTTGTGATTTTTTTTAAATTTTTTTATTATTGATAAATTTAATTATTAGGGTTCACATGTTCATGGAACACCTTGAAATATCAGGGAATTTTAACATTTTGTTTTACAGGCCTGGAATAATAATGGAAATTTCTATAGTGAAAACATTCACTGCTCTTCAAAATTAATACTTATATTTAGCAAGGATGCATTAAATTGATCAGAGGTGACAGTAAAATATAATGTTACATAATATTTCAAACAAATGCTGTTCTTTTGAACTTTCTATTCATCCGGGGGGGGGGAAATTATCACAGTTTCCTCACTAATATGAACTGTTTTCGACATTGATAATAATTAGAAATGTTTATTGAGCATCAAACCTTCATATTATACTGATTTCTGGAGGATCATGTGACACTGAAGACTGGAGTAATGATGCTGAAAATTCAGCTTTGATCACAGGAATAAATTACATATTACTATATGTTCACATAGAAAGCAGTTATTTGAAATAATATTATATTACTGTTTTTACTGTTTTACATTTTTTACACACACACATTTTCAGCCTTGGTGAGCAGAAGAAACTTCTTTCAAAAATGTTAAAATTTAACAGTTTAGTGTTATTTATATTTCTAGTTTTTTTCATTAGTGATTTATTTTTTATTTTTTTATCCTCATCCAAATCACAATGAAATTCACAATTTTAGTGTTTATAACCTTCAACCAACCAACAAAAAACAATCAAATATTCTGCCTCTTAAAATAAATGTATGGCTGTGTTTATTTATTTTATTGTTTTTATGGTATGGTTAATTTTTTCTTATGTTTTATGTTTCTTGATTTGTTTTATTTGTATTATATGCTCTGTATAAAGTATGTCTTTTATGTCTTTTATTTATTTTTCTGTACAGCACTTTGATACACTTTGGTGGATTTTAAAGTGCTTTATAAATTAAGTTTGATTGATTGATTGATTGATTGATTGATTGATTGATTGATTGATTGATTGATTGATTGATTGAATCAAAATCAAACAATCTGCCTCTTAAATAACTTTATGGCTGTGTGTGTTCTTGGTGAGTGTCAACCAGCTGTTTAGTCATTGTTTTCTGCTACTGTTGTAAATAACACAGCTTTTTCAAAATCTAAGCTGTAAACATATATATTAAAATTCATTAGCAATGGGAGACATAAGCTCTGGAGGGTGAGCTTGACCTTCAGACCGGGCCAAAACAATGTGCAATAGTGATGCTTGTCTTTGCAAACACCACTAACAATGTAAACTATAGTTTTAGCAGCTGCAGGCGTCTTTTCAAGGTCTCAATGAGTGTAAGATCTGCTGTCAGGCACATTTTAATAAAGGCCGAATAATGAATGAGCTGCAGTGGCGTTCAGTCCTTCAGTCATAAATGCAATCAGTGAGGAACAGAAGCGGCTCCTGTTAAGTGGCGGTTACAATGACGGAAGTCTTTTGTGCGCCATTCAGATATAGAACAGATGTGTTTGATGCCTCAACAGAGCGGAGGAAGCTCACTTATTTCCTAATGAATTTCAACTCGACTTCAACGCTTCACAAGCACTGCCATCTTGAAAGTAAAAAACAGGGTGTTTTTGGTGTCCTGGTGCGACGCTATGGAGGAATAGATTTTATTAGGGCAGATTTTGGGGGGAAATGTATGGATTCGCATATGTTTACTTCAAATTTCTTTAGAAAGAGGTATTATTTTTCCTACACTGAACTCACCCTTTAAGTCAGATGTCTTCACCAAAAACAAATCATCCTGCTGTTTCTGGAAAGCTTGACAGCTGAGGAAGGCTGTGTTCGAAATCGCCCCCTATACCCTCCTTTACTGTTCTCCACATTAATATAGTCCACTTTTATTCAGTGAATGAAAACGAGTGAGTGAATTCGGACACTGAGTGCGCCGGAAGGGCTACCAACTTAGCAAACTGGCAGCTCCAGTAGTAATTAAAGTCCCCCTGTGGTGAAAATCAAGTTTTTAATGTTGTTTATATGTCTATTCTGGTGTTTTTAATATGCTTTAAGACAAACCATGTGTAAAATCATAATTCAACACCATTGCTGAGCATTTTCTCCTTAAAACTGCAGTGAACCAAAGACAGTCTCAAAAACACGGTTTGAAATCGCTGGTGTTTCTAACGTCACAAACTACCTTGTAACCAATCAGATCGATCGTCAACGAGTGGATCTCTGAGCTGTGTGAGTGAGTGGAGGCGGGACTCATTTGCATATTCATAGAACCGTGTATACTAAATGAGGCAAGGGTTACATTCAAGCTATTTTAAGACATGAAGAATTTTTTTGCAAGGAAAAAACATTTGAATATGTCATTTTGGTGATCAAAGATGAGTTTTAAGGGATAAAATGATTGACTACAGGGGGGCTTTAAAAGATTTATTTTTATCTCTGTCATGGAAACTAGCATGTATAAAACTTTTAAATTCAATTTAACAAGTTAATAATCAGCAAAAAATAATTTATACCTTTATAATATTACGCTGTACCACATTGGACCAGCGGCTTGAAAAAAATGGCACAACTGTCACAGTGCATTATGGGTATTCTCTAGCCATTGAGTGTTCATCGGTTGTACATTGTGGGACTGAATGAGTGCACTCCATAATGTCACAGCCACTACAAATTTACATTTACATTTATGCATTTGGCAGACGCTTACATTGCATTTCAAGGTACACATTTTACATTCTTATCAGTTCTTGCTTTCCCTGGGAATCGAACTCATGACCATGGCGTTGCAAGCGCCAACGCTCCACTGTTTGAGCTAGCAGGAAATTGCTGTCCCCTCAAATAGCGCCCTATTTAAGGGTATAGGGGGCGATTTCGGACTCAACCATAGTGTTGGGGCGTCCCTGTCTGATTCAACACTCCCCATCAAACACCAAAGCGCTCAAGGAGGTCATCCTCATTTTTAATCTTATGAAATATCTCCACGACAGCAGTTTGGATCACCCCAGGGTTATGTTTACCACCAGATGAAGTTTGTCCATAAGGGAGCCATCTCTGTTGTGTTTAGCCTTTGACTGACACTTCCAGATGGTTTGTGAACACACAGCCTCTTCACTAAACATTAGCCGTTAACACCATTACCGCCACCTTCACCACAATTTCATATTCACCCCACCTTATGACTTTTGAAGCCTTATACCTCTCCCCTCTCTCCTCTCACTCCACGAGCCTGATAAGCATTCCTGTCACGAACACACAGCTCTCGCTCTCTCCTGTGTCTCTCCACTCTCTCACCCTACGCCAATCAGCTCGCCTTCATAAGTCACTCATCCTCAGTCATTGACACCGGTCTCCCATTGGGACTCAGACTGCTCACCTGCAGTCCATAACGATTGCTGTAAGCTACAGTGCGTGCATTTGTGCATTTCACCACATGGTGGCGCTGTAGAGTTTGAGTGGCAGATTGGAACTTTTAGTGGCTGTGTACTCAAAGAAGACTCGTTTTCAAAAGTACAGTTTTGTGTGGGACTTGATTTTGAAGTTGCTCTCTACATAAACATTTCGAATAATCAAAAGTATCGCAAGCCTCTAGTGGTTGTTTTGTCAGATATGCTATTACTATTGATCTTATGACAGCTAAATGATTGACAGCACAAATAGTCAATCAATTCGCTGCACTGAGAAGCCTTGTAGCTATCAGTCATTTTTAAAGATTACTGAACACATACACATACTTTTTTTTTAATCAAATTCCTTTATTTTAAAAAAAGGTGTTGTTTTTGACAAATATATTTTTAATATAATCCAGAGTGGCTAGTTAATTGAGTTTTGTTTTGTTCCATTCCCGAAACAATCCAATAATCTTGAAAAATGCAAGCCAACTAATTTTCCATGATTCTGTGATGTTTTTCTCCATTAACCTTCTGGTGCTGTTCGGTCATTTTTGACTGAAAAATCTAGTTTTTTTATTTTATTTAATCAGAATGGTACGAAACTTTTGGCATTTGCACACACACACACACACACACACACACACACACACACACACAAATCATGGACATGATTCGAAAAGGTTAAGTGGTCCTGAAAAAAATACTCAAACTTAAAACACTCAAAAAATGACACATTTGAAACGAATGGGAAGCGAATTTCATCTAGTGGAAGCGTTTGGTACTGCGCCCAAACTAAATCTTACTGAAAGCTCATTTTTGGAGATATCATTTGGAAAACAACTTGTTCAGATTTATGGCTTTGGTTTTCTCACAGTTTTAGAGTAAAACATGTTTTGGAAAATACATTTTTATTCATAATAAATAAACAAAAAAAGATTTTTATGGATTTGTTTTGTGATAATAAACTTAAAGGGATAGTTCACTTTGAAATTAATTTTTGGTATGTTTTAGCTTACCTCAAGGGCATCCAAGATGTAGGTGTCTTTTTTTCCGCAGTAGTTTCAATTTTGATATTTTTAGGTCAAACCGTTCTTGTCTGTCAGTCATATAATGCAGGTCTATGGTCATTATCTCAAAACACAAGCACAGAGTCCAAATTAAACAATTCCCCATCGTAAGTACACATTGATGGCCTAAGACACGAAACGAGCGGTTTGTGTGAGAAAACGAACAGTATTTATATCGTTTTTACCTTTTATACGCAGCCATGTCGAAGTGATCTGATCTGACGTGTACGCAGACTGGTGCATAGATATATACACACTAGATGTCGCCTTGTCTACGGCAGTTCATTGGAACGAATGTCTTTAAGGCGACATCTAGTGTATATATCTATGCACCAGTCTGCGTACACGTCAGATCAGATCACTTCGACATGGCTGCGTATAAAAGGTAAAAACGATATAAATACTGTTCGTTTTCTCACACAAACCGCTCGTTTCGTGTCTTAGGCCATCAATGTGTACTTACGATGGGGAATTGTTTAATTTGGACGACGGGGAATTAATTTGGACTCTGTGCATGTGTTTTGAGACCGTGACCATCGACCTGCATTATATGACTGACAGACAAGAACGGTTTGACCTAAAAATATCAAAATTGAAACTACTGCGGAAAAAAAGACACCTACATCTTGGATGCCCTTGAGGTAAGCTAAAACATACCAAAAATTAATTTCAAAGTGAACTATCCCTTTAAACTTCTAAAACCTTTTTTTATTTTCTACTTTTTAACAACTTTTTTCACTTCAGCAATAATCTGCCAAGTGTTTTCTTTAAAAATAAGTCTGTGCTTCAAAGCATTAAAGATTTACGACAGTTTAAGGGCCAGATTTACTAACAGCTTGCGCTGCCAGTGCAATCCCCTCTTTTGGCGTTAAAGAACTACTGTCAGGATTCACTAAAGACATGCATTGAAAAATTAGCGACGAAAGTCTCCCTAAGTCAGTAACTTCACCAAGACATAATGACAATTATATCGGAAATATGAAAGTAAAAGTGAAGTTTAGGTTTTTTTATATATATATATATATATATATAAGCACTGTGTCTCATCAGGACCCATAAGCCCTGGGTCGGTATCACTGAAGGAAATGATCTCAGTTCATCGTTCATTGCTCTTTCATATCTCAGCCTTTTGAAACTCTCATCATCCGCTTATGGCAATAATAAGCACTGATCTGGAAACGGTTCGCTCTGCAGTCTCTGCTCTTCCTCATTAGAATAAGCCGAGGAGTATTATCTAGCCGTCCTGGATCAGTCATTATCTTACAGCCCTGTTCGTAACGTCTATCATTTCCCTGGCCCCTATTTAGTTTGTTAAACGCAGCCATAGATCCATCAAAGGCCCGTTAATGACTTTCTAAACCTGACAGGTCCATGTAAGGTTTTAATCATCTCCAGAGGGGATAACTGCTTTAAATGAGCGCCCGCAGATGGTCCATCTTAGTTTCGCACACCATTTGCTTCCTGCCACGGTCACAGGCACAACATTTTAATGAGCTTTCGCACGTGCAATGATTCTTCTGTCAGATTCATCCATCATTCGTTGTGCCGGGGGGCGTGGTCAGATGTGGAGTGGGTGTTGCCTGTTGGGCTGGAGGGGGAGGAGTTACGTGATTGGATTAGGTGTGCTGGAGGTCATGTTTTGACTGAGTAGCTGTGTGTGTGTGTGTGTGTGTGTGTGTGTGTGTGTGTGTGTGTGTGTGTGTGTGTGTGTGTGTGTGTGTGTGTGTGTGTGTGTGTGTGTGTGTGTGTGTGTGTGTGTGTGTGTGTATGACAGCCCTTTAAAAGTATAAAAGTAGCCATGGTACAGTAAGTAGACATGTTATTTTTTGCAGCCAACAGATAAAATGATATATTATATTGATAACACTTTACAATAAGGTTCCATTAGTTAACTAGAGCTGACAATGAAAAATACTTTTAAAGCATTTATTAATCTTTGTTAATGGAGATTATATGAACTAACAATGAACAGTTGTCATTTTTATTATTTTGAATATATTAACAAATATTAATAAAATACTGTAACTAGTGTATTGCTCAAATGCAAACTGTAATGTACTGTATTGTTAGTTCATGTAAATGCATTAACTAATGCTAACTAATGGGACCTTATAAAGTGTTACAATTTTTATATTAATCAGATACTTTAAAGAAGATATATATTTATATAAACTTGTATTGTATTGCAATGATACTAAAATAACACTATTAAGTATTTCAAATATGTTCGATACTTTATTCAGGTTATAGTCTCGATAATGATTTTTTTGCCATTTTTTATGCAAATTTGTGTTATTTTACATAATAATTAGTGCAAGTTTGCATTATATTCTGAGTTTGCATCTCACTGGTTTTATTCATTTTGAGGAATACTGAATCTGTGTGGCCGTGCAAGTGAGATGAGTAAGTAAGATGCTCAACTGTTCTGTTTCTGTGGTGAAGCGCTGTGAAATCTGGCTACCGGGAGTGAAGAGGAACATTTGGGTGTGGCTTCGACAACCAGATGCATTTACACTTGTCCAGTTTGGTCTGGAATGCGTCTTAAACCTCCTGAAGTGGTTTGAGTGATCAGATTTAAACCCGTCTCGAAAGTCTTTCGGGTGTGTTTACACCTGGTCTTTTCACAATCGGATGGCTATAGGATCAGAGAAAACGCATGAAGTGAGCAGATGTAAATAGGCCCATAATGCTCTATTGTATCCTGCAAAACCTTAACAAATGGAGTAAGGTCATCTAGATATTGTATGCAAACTATCTACTGCAGAATTATTCCTATAGTAGCCTAGTAGCCTATGCTGTTTTGACAATCTTCCTCAGTATGTAGTTGTTCATGACATCTGTGTGTTTGCAGTCAGGTGCTGTGTTCGGGATAAAGAGGAGCGCTGGGATAGTGATCACTGAGGCTGTCATCTCAGTGTGATCTGAGGAAGGAAGGACGTCCTGCTGGCATGTGTCCTTGCTTTAAATTCAGGTTTTGGGGTTCAGTGTTGCGAGGCTTTTCTAAGAAATAAACCAAACCCGAGTGAATTTGTTTAGATGAAACACATTCTAAAGGTGATTATGATTAGGTTTTGGTGTTGCATTGGAGTGCATTTAGTGCTCGCCCACTTTTTTTGAGATGTTGGCTCTGTATTTTTTCCATCAATTTCTCCCATAGGGATTTTTAAAAGGTCTTTGTTAATGCGTTATAAGCCATGAACCAAGCCAACCAGCTACGAGGAGAATCATGACATTATTGATTTGAAGCAAAAAAGTATTTGAAAATTGGACAAAGAAACAAAGGTAAAGACTGTACTATAATATAATATAATGATATAGCGGCTTTAGTGAAGGAAAGAACATATATATATATATCATATATCATATTTTGATACATCAGGCATTTATAATTAGAATATGGAGCTCATGCATTAGTGGATGAAAAAAAAAACACCTCAATTTTATTCGGAGGCCCAAACTGAACAAAAATATTACATTTGATGTAGATGCTGATATTTATGGTCAAAAAGAAATATGAAATTCTGATTGCTTGTAATGTAAATCTATGAGATTTCTATAACAGCATAACAGGCTACTTAAATAAAAATAAAAATATCAGTTGTCACTGTCTGCCAATACACATATAATCCAATCCAATCCAATGCAATGCAATGCAATGTTGATTGACAGATAAGGGGGGTGGTAGTGGCGCAATGGATAAGACACATGCCTTTGGTGTGAGAGACCCGGGTTCGAATCCACTGTGAGACACCAATGTGTCCCTGAGCAAGACACTTAACCCCTAGTTGCTCCAGAGGCGTGCGACCTCTGACATATATAGCAATTGTAAGTCGCTTTGGATAAAAAGCGTCAGCTAAATGAATAAATGTAAATGTAGATAAACAAATAAACCTTCCTTGAAAGCCTGATGATCATATTTGATGCTCACATTTGTCTAAAGAAAAAAGAAAAACTTGTTTAAACCCCAAATGACATGATGGTTATTGTATAGTGATTGCATTTTTATTTTAACAGACGACCCAGACAGCAACATAGTGTCGGCACAGATCCGGGCCACATCTGGTACATGTGGATCCCAGCCGTTCCAGATGTGGGCCGACACTATGTTGCTGGATGAAGGTTGCTGGAGTGACTTTTCCTCATTGTAGTTTCACATTATCCACACAAAACACGTCTCACCACATGCAATTTCTTTTTTACTTTCAGCCCGGCATCAGAAGCCCAGTTGGTGGCTCTCAAATTGTGCAAAAATGACTGTCAAGTTTTCTCCTCGCTACCGTGTGCTCGCGTGTCTCGCGTGTCTCGCGCCGAGCGCGGGAGAGAGTGCAGCTGCGGGCTGAATGCTAATGAAGTTTTCAGGCTCGTGACTCATCGACTGCGGAGTGCAGTAATGACAGATGAAAACAGCGATGTTTAGCGTGCCGACAGAAGCTGGCGTTTTTGTGAATGGCGCTCCGTCGGTTCAGAGTCATTGTCTCGTGCGATTCGGCTCCCGACGAGCGCGTGACTCACATATTCAGCTCGAGATGAATGAATGTCGAAGGGAAGAGTGACTCGCACACAACGAGGACGCTAGTTTCATGAATATTGTGCTGCAAAATGTATTGAATGTGAGCATGAGATTCTTTGATTTGGAAGAATTTGCATGCATAAAAACCTTGACATTTTTTATGCACTATGTGCCATTGATTTACTGTGTTCTGTTTTGAAATATTGAAAATGTGCACTCAGAGCTTTGAGCTTCTTAAGTCTCGCACAGCATATAGTGCTGTGTTTAGTTTAATAGTGCTGTGTTATATTTATCAGAATACATTCAACTCTCTGCCAAATGCATAAATGTTTAAAAAGTGTGCTTGACTGCATGACACAGCTGGATATGTGCCCAGTTGTTGTAATGCTCATCTCCATTATTTGATCATCATATGATGAATCACTGCACACACACTACCGTTCAAAAGTTTTGGATCGGTAAGATTTAGGCTATTCATGTTTCTAAAAAAAAAAAAGTCTTCTGCTCCCCAAGGATGCTTTATTTGATATAAAACAGTATTATGAAATATCACTACAATTTAAAGTGTCCCTATGCTATGTTAAAGGTTCTTAATTTTGTTTTGGAGTCTCAACAGGACTATGCAAAAATGCATCCAATGTAAAAAAAAAAAAAAAAAACTTTAATTTTCTCTTAATATACATTGCAGCATCAGCTCTTTTCTCAGTGTCTGAAACGGTTCGATCAATGATTCGGTCTCTCTAAACCCCACCTTTCGGCGAGCTTCTTCTGCTCTGATTGGTCAGATGGAACACAGTCTGTTGTGATTGGTCTTCTCTGCTCTGATTGGTCAGATGACCCAGTCTGTTGTGATTGGTCTACTCTGCTCTGATTGGCCAGGTGGCTCAGTCTGTTGTGATTGGTCTACTCTGTTCTGATTGATCAGATGACCCAGTCTGTTGTGATTGGTCTACTCTGTTCTGATTGGTCAAATGACCCAGTCTGTTGTGATTGATCTACTCTGCTCTGATTGGCCAGACAGCTCAGTTTGTTGTGACTGGTCTACTCTACTCTGATTGGTCAGATGGCCCAATCTGTTGTGATTGGTCGATCACTTAATTTGTGTGTCGGAAACAAAACGACCATGACCATATCTGAATTTCAGCTTCACTTGATACACAGTGATACGAATAGTAACAATGCATTTACTCTCAGCATGTTCCCATGACAAATAAATTCCATTGGAACTGAGACTGACTTCACATGTGTGTTTGCGCTCTCTGTCCTCTAGGGGTCGCCCTACAGGGCCGCAGTCTCTCTTCATCTGGGAGCATGTTTTAGGACGGACCCTGCACAGCAACCATGAAAAGCTTAGGGGCCAACCGTAGCCGACATCTGTCAGACACCTGTGACCCCACCGCGGGCCCCCAGGAGCCCTTGTGTCCCTTGGCCCCGGACCCCCACGCCGCCTTCTTCCTAAGCCCCACCGTCAACCATTATGGCACTCTGGATCCTCACCTCCATCATTTTCCCGTTTCCCCCCCGACGACCCTGCAGTCGGACTGCCTGTTGCCTCTAAACAACCAGCTGACCAACAGCAGCACTTTCCCACGCCTGCACTACAGCAACCAGCCGGAGCAGAGCGACTACACGCAGGTACTTTGATATTTACCTATGTTCTTATTTCTGTCAGGACCACTATCGTCAAATATGACTGACAATTAGCATACAGTTTGGGTTGGCGGTATGGTTCTGTTCTGGGTCCATGCAGCCTAGCATGAATAAGAGCAGCAATAACCCCCCTTAGGGTAACAGAACATAACCAACATGAATGTATGCAGATATCATTAATTCAAGATTTTAAAGTACAACATAATTCGAGAATTTATTCGGATTCGAGGGGAATCAGAATGCCAAATCCTGACTGACGAGAGGAGGAGCTGGGGATGGAGGAGGGTAAAGAGCTCCTGAGAAACGCGATAGCTGCTGATAATACTGAAGGAGCTTATATATGTATACAGTGATAGGCGATGTATTCCTATAGGTAGACGTGGATCAGCTGACAGTCAGCTGACACTACGCTTAATTATTATTAAAATAGGGGTTGAATTCTTAAGTTAATTTTGTTTGTGTATTTGTTTTTAGTATTATCATTATAGGATATAGCATGTTTTTGTTAATATATAGGGTATAGAATGCTTTAGAGAAAGTTTTAGTTTTATTGTAGTAAGGTAGATAGATTGATGTTGTCTGTGTGCGAGGATTGAATGTGGTTGCTGCTATTGTAACAAATCAAATTTCCTGAGGAGTATTAGAGGACAAGTTCAGTATTTTACACTTAAAGCCCTATTTTGAGATTGTTTCTGATGAAATACAATGGTTAAGATTGAAATTTGGACAAATGCTGCTGGCCCGAGAATTTTCGGTTTCTGTGGTAGGTTCATCAGAAACGATCTGAAAACAGGGCTTTGATTGTAAAATACCGAACTTGTCCTTTAATAAAGTACCTATCTATCTACTAGCATGAGCATTGTGTTGCAAAACATTCTTCAAAAGGATCCTGTGTTAAGGACCGTTCATACTGGATGTGATTTGCAGCAATACTGTGATTAGAAGTAGGAATGTGCAAAACTACAGTACATATTTTTAAGACCGACTAGTCAGTGGTCAATTGACTAATTGGTTTAATGGAAGCACTGTATAATAAGCCT
This sequence comes from Leuciscus leuciscus, assembly GCF_965113295.1. NCBI lineage: Eukaryota > Metazoa > Chordata > Actinopteri > Cypriniformes > Leuciscidae > Leuciscus > Leuciscus leuciscus. The sequence goes on from NC_138742.1 coordinate 5,917,414, forward strand.
GGCTTTATCTTCATCTGATCCCAATCAAACACATTATACAGTGTGTGTGTTTTTGTATATTATATAAAAACTTTAATATGTAAAATACTGGTATAGAAGTTTGGGGTTGGTGAGAATGTTTTTGTTCATGAAAGAAGTCTCTGCATTTATTTGATGAAAAATACAGTACAATTTTGAAATATTATTACAATTTCAAATAACTGTTTTCTATTTTAATATATATATTTTAATAATACAGCCACTTGACAACTGCGATAATATCCCTGTTACCGACTTTTCACAAATGTTTTGCGAAGGTCAAAATAGATCTCTAGTTTTCAATTTACAATAATTGTAGTATTGTGCATGTGACATATTTAATACAGTTTACAAATGTCAAATTTTTAACCCACACTTGTTATAGTAAATGTCTAGTACAGAGGTGCAAAACTTTTTATTTATTTGAACAAGTTTATTTCCAACCCTGCTTCAACACACCTGTAGTTTTCAAAGAAGCCTGAAGGGTGATGATCTTGATGACCCTCTGGGGTTCTTCGAATATTTTTTTATTTTTTTTTTACTTCATCAGAATGGTACAGAACTTTGTAAAGGTTTTGGCACTTGCTATTTGAACACAAAATAAAAATAAAAATCATGGACATGATTCGGACAGGTAAATGGTCCTGAAAAAAAAACTGTCATACTTGTGCTCCTCGCAGTCAAAAATGACCACATTGGAAATTAATGGGAGACAAATTTCTTCTAGTGAAATCTTTTGGTACTGCAGCCAAACAAAATCTTACTGAAAGCAAATTTTTTAAGATATCAGGCTAAAATTTTGAACACAACTTGTTTAGATTTATGACTTTGATTTTATCACAGTTTTGGAGTAAAACATGTTTTTGAAAATATATATTTCATATAATTGAATACAATATTTTACATTTTTCATATAATAAACGTAAAATTCTGTAACTTTTTTAAAGTTAACTTTTCAAAACTTTTTTTACTTCAGCAATAATCTGCCAAGTATCAATGCTCAAAAAGTGAATAAATGGATTATAAATACAGCATAAATATATTTAAGTACCATAAAATCCCCTAAAAAATACAAAATATGAAATAAAAAACATTATCGAACTAAAATATAGTGCATTCATTTCATTGAAAAAAAAAAAAGGGCACTTTTGACCGACACACAAAAAGCACCAAAGGGTTAATTAGGATTGAAGCTAAACTGAGTTTTGCATCCCTGGTCTAGTACACCTGCATAATTTGAATGTAATTTCGTGATGATATTGTTCGTCTCCTCAGGGTTGTATGGCTCAGACAGGCAGTCGCTCTGGCACCCTAACGTCCTCCATGTCCATGGGTTTGGGCTTGGGACTGGGCGCCCCGGCCATGATCAGCAGCGGCACGGCCACCATCTCCTCCGCGGCCGCCGCCAAGATGAACCGGCTCCCGGCAAACCTTCTGGACCAGCTGGAGCGCCACCTACCGCTACAGCGTGACGGGTTTAGCACGTTACAGTTCCACCGGCGCAGCCGCGGCGCAAAGCCGCGCAGCGAGAGTCCCAGCCGCATCCGAAACCTGGTCCAATCCGTCCAGAAACTCTTCGCCAAGTCGCAATCCCTGGAGGGATCGGCGGTTAAAGGAAGCATAACTGCTAGCGACACGGCGAAAACAACCCGGCGAAGCAAAAGCAAAGACCGCGCTAAGACAGAAGGCACCAAACGGCGTCCGCGGCCCAATCTCTCAGGCTTCTGGAGCTCAGATGACGGTTTAGAGGACGATCCACCGACTCAACCCGCCGCCGGGCCGCTAGCAGTGGCGTATCGAAACCCTCTGAGCATGATGACGCTGGGAAGAGCCGTGTCGGACAGTCAAGCGCCACCCAGACTGAATCCGCAGGGCTACAACACCATCGCTGCGCACACTCTCAAATCCTCCAAGAGCAGCGGAGACCTCAAGCCTCAGGTCAGCCTGCCCGCCGGGGGCCAGACGGGGGACAGCGTGCTGGTTAAGAGAGGCTCCTGGTCAACGCTGACCCTCAGTCAGGCCCGACAGGTGCTTCAGAAGGGCTCCGCAACCATCAACCAGACCCTGCTCAAGTCCAAGTCCTGCCACGGACAGGAGATGATGACCTGCAACTTCCTACAGGTGACATGCAGGAACGAAAGAAAGACAGTTAAAGGCTGGCTGTAGTCAATCATTTCATCCCTTAAAACTTATCTTTGATCACCAAAATTACATATTTAAAAGTTTTTTCCTCTGAAAAAAAAAAAAAATTCATGCCTTAAAATAGGTTTTCCTCCGGCCTCAAAACAGCCGGCCAATCAACGAACAGAGGGCGGGCTGAGAGCCGTGACGTAGACGCTGATTGTACCGTGGATGCGTAGATTTACTTCACATAATCTGCAAAAGACGTTCACAGCCATGTTCACTCCGGTATTTCGCTCGATGGTTTTGTTTTCGCATCATACATGTGTTTACAGTGGAAGTTAGATGCGGCTGAGCAGGCGCATAACACACGTCATAACCAAACGTTATGTGATTGGCTTATGGGTAACCAATGATTTTAAACTTCAGACAACTTTTCTGACGTCACAAACTACCTTGTAACCAATCAGATCAACGTGTGATCGTCAACGAGTGGATCTCTGAGCTGAGTGAGTGAGAGGAGGCGGGGCTCATTTGCATATTCATAGAACCGCGTATACTAAATGAGGCAAGGGTGTAGAGTTACATAAAACTGGGAGATAGGTCGCTATCTCAGACTGAGTACAGAAGCGAACTGAAATTGAGCGGAAGTACGAAGTATGACATAGTCAGGCTAGGTTTGTCTTAAAGAATATTAAAAACACCACATAGACACATAAACAACATTAAAAGCTTGATTTTCACCACAGGGGAATAGTTTAAGGAATTGTACACCCCAAAATGGGAATTCTCTCATCGTTTACTCATTCCAAACCTATAAGACTTTTGTCGTCAAGTAAGTACGGTTCTATTTACCATATTTGAGTCCTCTATGTACATTCACTGATCAATGTTGATATGTGAATAAAAGCCTAAATTAAATCTGTTAATTAAATCATATAAAGCGATTGTTTCTCTTCAGAACATTGAACTGCTCGATTCATATCTATTAGTTTTATGATCTCTTTTGACGTGTCAGAGTTTTGGTTCAAATTTATATATATACAGTATATATACACATATATGTATTATTAATAAGTATAGAAATATTTCTATGTATTATTCCTATTGCACTTTTGTGTATTTATTATCATACAAATATTTGTAAATATTTAAAACTCTGCTCAAATATTAATCATATATTTTTACAAATGGGTATTAGTATTTTTTTATGCATAAGATGTTTTTTCAACATAACACTTGAAATGCCATTCATATGTTCAATTATTGTTCAAATATTTTTGTTATATATAAAATCAAATACTGGTTAAAAATTATATATATTTATAATATACATATTCTAATAAATATGTATTATTATTATTAAAATATTTGTATTTATTATTGTCATTCTGAATGACATTTCTACAGTAAAACCAAAACATAAAACCAGCATGAATGAAAAGATCTTGTCGCATGCATTTTACGCTTTATTTCAAAAAGTTTTAGTTGAGATCTTTGAGCCAGATGCAGATTGTGTGTATTGTAACAGTAAGTGTTTTGGCAGGTGCCTGGAGGTGAGTGGAGCGGGACGCTGGGTAAAGCAGGGGCCGCGGGAGAGATCCCGTGCAGACGCATGCGCAGCGGCAGTTACGTTAAAGCCATGGGAGACGTGGAGGACAGCGAGGATTCAGACGGACCCCCTTCACCCAAACCCTCGCCCAAGACCGCAGCTCGACGACAGAGTTACCTGAAGGCCACCCAGCAGTCCCTCAGCGAGCAGCAGCCGCCCCTACCGCCCCGCTGGTGAGTCCCGCAGCAAACACAACATTAAAGGGTTATTTCACCCAAAAATGAAAATTCTGTCAGTAATTACTCACCCTCATGTTGTTCCAACCGCGTAAGACTTTCGTTCATCTTCGGAACACAAATCAAGATATTTTTGATTAAATCTGAGAGCTGTCTCACTCCTCCATAGGCTTCTAGGTAATCGATATCTACCATCCCAGAAAGACAATGTTTAAAATAGTCCAAGTGACTACAGTGGCTCAACCTTAAGTTTATCAAGCGAAGAGAATACTTTTTGTGCGCAAAAAAAACACAAAAATAACGACTTTATTCAACTATTGATTTTCTTCTGTGTTTCTCTGAGTGAGTTGACGTAGTGTAACAGCGCAGCGCTTTCTGGGTTGTACGTCAGAACGTAGGGCTCACTATTGGCCAGCATCACACACATGACCAGCGTCGGCCAATAGTGAGCCTGCGTTCTGACGTACAGACGTACGTTCTGCGTTCTGACGTACAGAACGTACTGACGTTCTGTTGTGTTTGCCGCTGTTACACTACGTCAACTCACTCAGACCCACACAGAAGATAATGAAGAGTTGAATAAAGTCGTTATTTTTATTTGTTTTTTTGCACACAAAAAGTATTCTTGCCGCTTGATAAACTTAAGGTTGAGCCACTGTAGTCACTTGGACTATTTTAAACATTGTCTTTACTAACTTTCTGGGCCGGCAAGTTTCAATTACAGAGAAGCCTATGGAGGAGTGAGACAGCTCTCAGATTTCATCAAAAATATCTTAATTTGTGTTCCGAAGATGAACGAAAGTCTTACGGGGTTGGAACAACATGAGGGTGAGTAATTACTGACAGAAGTTTCATTTTTGGGTGAACTAACCCTATACCTGGGTCTCATCTATAATCGACGTCTCGGTTCAATAATATTTATACTCTAGTGCGTCTCCTCATCGACGTCGGCTGAGTTCCCTAACTAACTTGCTGTGCAGCAATAATAACCAGACGGACTTCAGTAAATGTCCTTCAAATGCTTTTAATCATGTCCAGGAGAGTTCTCGAGCATTTCTCAGAGAATCTCTCCCAAAAAGAAGAATACATCAGGTTTCATAGGATAAAGACAGACATAACAGTAAGATCAATGTGACTAAACTCATGTCAGGTTCAATCTTTGCAGAAACAAGCTCCCATTTCACTGGCAGAGCAAATTTTGATCTCAAATCATCAAAAACAAATTAAAAAGGTTAGAAGTTCAGTTGATTAGGCTACTCAATATGTCATGAGACTATTCTAGACAGTATATTTCTGATATTGTCTGGTCCGCATCTCAGAATTTTCCATGGACACCAACAATATTCAGAGTAAATTTTTTTCAAGTGTTCGTGTGAATGTTAGGCCTAAAGGAGGAGTCAGGTTTAGATGTTAGACTTATGGTTAGTTTAAAATACAGTTTACTATCTTATCTATTAAAAACACTTCACAGGGGCGATTCAAGGGTTTTTTCAACACAAGAGGGGCCACAGTTAATACAGAGGGGCCAGTCTAATGTTGTGTTTATATGTAAAACTGTAGATATCCAAATCATTTACAGTTCAGTAAGCTTTAAAGGGGTGGTATAATGCCCTTTTCAGAAGATGTAAAATAAGTCTCTGATGTCCCCAGAGTGTGTATGTGAAGTTTTAGCTAAAAATACCGCACAGATATTTTTATATAGCATGTTAAAGTTGTCACTTTTTGAGGGTGAGCAAAAACGCACTGTTTTGTGTCTGTTCCTTTAAAAGCAAATGAGCTGCTGCTCCCGGCACAGAGGGCGGAGCTTCAAGAGCTTGTGTCCTTTTACCTCACACAGACATGCACTGAACATTTCAAAAACTTTTAGCCTTTTATGTTCAAACCGGATTCAGACAAAGATGGAGATACTCAAGAAGTGACAACATGTAGAAGCAACAGGACATTTCTGAATGGTTTGTTGATGAATTTATGTAGCTTATGTGTAGTTATCTTCTAGTCATTGATTAGCATATTCTGTCTTGATAATCTATAAATCGTGTTCAAGGGGCGGGGTTTATGTAAATTCTAGGGTTAGTGATGTCACTAACCCAGGAGGAATGTTGTGTCGTCCTTATACCAGCCGTTTGTTGTAGTCCTTAAAAAGCGATTTATTTAAAAGACAATATATTCCTTTGCTTTGAACTTTGAGGTTCGTAACTTTGCAGATGTTGTTTATGCTCAAACAGCAACATTACACACTAACTAAAGTTAATAAAGTGAAATCATAATCAACCACCCCTTTAAAATCAGCAATAAACAGTGATTTTTTAATGGTATTTATTCACTGCTGTAAATAAGAACAGTCAAATTCAATTTGTATTCACTTTTCACTTTTCAGAAGTAATAAATAAACTAATCCAATCTGTGTGAATAGAGTACAACTCACAGAAATAATAAAACTCAACATTAGATCATATAAACTTTACACAAATCCTCACAACCTTATACATATGGGCAAACATAATAATAAAAATAACAGCCTTATTGATACAAATGCAGAAGTATATAATAATAACACAATTAATAAATTAATATAACTTTATTAAGTAAATACAATAATAATAACATGTATCCACATCCTATTAAATCTGCATAGCCGCAGTTGCAGTAAATTTGCATTGATGAATAGACAAAATCTAAATATGCCAAGGCTAATTAGTCCTGTGCATATATGACTGTACAGACCCTTTCCAAAAAATTAGAATATCATGGAAAAGTTTATTTATGTCCTTAATTCCATTCAAAACGTTAAACTTCCATAGATTATAGATTCAGGGCCCACAAACGATTTCAAGTATTTAGTTGTTTATTTGTACATAATTTGGGCTTCCAGCTCATAAAACCCACGAAAACAGGATTTCAAAAAATTTGAATATTATATGAAATCACACAGTAATTACACAGTGATACCTGTTCTGTAATGGGAACTATGTTTAAAGGAACTGTTGTAGTACCGGGAGATATAAGTTGGGACACACTGTTATGATGTAAGTTCCTGAGTTATACGGAGCATCACGTGCATTCCTGGTCTGTTATTGTGAATATCTAACGTAACAATACCATGGTCAATGAACCAGGTTTTGGTTCTTTTGGCAGTGTGGGCAGGTGCACATTTGGAAAATGAAGGAAGCATGAAGTGCTCTGAAAATGTCCTGGTAGACGGCTGCGTTGACTCTGGATTTAATAAAGCACAGTGGACCAAAGTCCTCTTTTCTGATGAGAGCAAATTTTGCATCTCATTTGGAAACCAAGGTCCCAGAGTCTGGAGGAAGAATTTGTTGGTTTGGGGAGCACATGTCATCGGCTGGTGTTGGTCCACTGTGCTGTCCACTCAACGCAGCCGTCTCTACCAGGACATTTCCAGAGCACTTCATGCTTCCTTCAGCAGACAAGCTTTATGGAGATGCTTCCTTCATTTTCCAGCAGGATTTGCACCTGCCCACACTGCCAAAAGAACCAAAACCTGGTTCAATGACCTAAATTTAACTTGAGACTCATTTCGTTCACTTTGCTTGACACAAAATTCAAGAAATTAGCCAGATTGTGCCACACAACATTGCAAAATACCATCTATTTTATGTTTCAGACAGCAAGAAAACTCAACATCAAATATCTTCATAATCTCTAGATATTATGAGAAATTACAACATGCACACACTCAATGCAATCAAACACATCTCCAGACAGACAGACACAAGGCTCCACATGCACGCATGATGACTTTAAATGTGATTCTCTCTGTGATAATTGCTAATGCCCATCACATAAGGAGCATTATTTAGTGCCTCATCTTAATCAAATGTCCTAAATTGAACATTTGATCATTGATGCTATCAGGAACATATTCCCTGTGACCAGCAGATGGCAGCATGTTGATTAGGAACTATAAAGCTTCATCTCTGAAGTGTTCAACCATAGGATGAATCTCATTAAACAAGACTCACTTTATCCACGGTCAAGGAAAACTACAAAGGAGATCTCTTTAATATCTTGATTGTTCCTCCTATATGGCGAGATTAAATGGAGGGCAAATGGAGTTTTTTTTTAAAGTAATATCAAACTTCAAAGAGTTGTATATCAAACTTCCATTAGAAATGCCACTCTCACTGGATTAAACATGCACGCTGCATAATGCTTGATGCATACATGATGCATACTATTTGTTCTAAGTATAGTAATAAAGTATACACTACATATGAAGTATAGTAAACTACGTACTACACATTATGCTTGTATTCAATTTCAAACGTAAACACAGTGGTTCTCAACCAAGGCCTCAGCAAACTTACACATGATTTAAAATAAATGAAAACTACTAGAATACATAAAGAAATTTCATTTGTATAGAAAATATTTATCTTTAATCCTTATCCAGCAAATCACGGAAGACTGGAAAAGTCATGCAAGATAAATTGAGTGGAAACCAGAAAAACATTTGCCTCTTAAAATTTCTGGAATCTTGTTTTTTATTTTTATTTTTATTAAAATTGATTAATTTTGATCTACTTTGTTACCTTTAAGGAGACATATAGAACTGACATTTTTTTTATTTATTTTTTTTTATATCTGTATAATAATAAATTCATAAATAATCCAAATAAATATGTATAGTCATATGTAATGTGTATCGTGTATCATGTAATGTACTGTATATATGTACATTTGTGTAGTAATATACAATTTATATTGTAAATATTGTAATAGATACAAATATTTGTTAGAAATATATGTTAGAATTTGAATAAATATGAATTATATATATAATATTTGAAAAAAATTTATTGGTATTTCAAAAGTGGTACGTTGAAAAAAAAAATTTTTTCAAAACATGAATTCAAAAATTCCTTAATCATATAAAATAATTCACAGGACAACTGGAAAAGTCATGCAAATTCATTGGTAAATATAAGTTCAAACCCTAAAGAACATTTGGGAAACTTGAAATCCCCCATATTTACATCGATTAAAATCGATCATTTCATGTGCAGGGAAAAGAGTAGTTTTAGACTTTGGACTGAATCGGTTATGGTTAAATCTTACTTGGAAAAAAAATCCCTGTGAATAGCTCTGCAAAAGATGTCGTTTCTATTTACTGTTTCGCATACTAGCGTTTGTCATGCAATAATCAGTCGAGCCAGTGTTGATGAACCTTAGAAACAGACATCAGTCTTCCATGTAACGGCCCACCCTTCCTATACTAGCAGACAGAGTCCCTGTCGGTTCGGAGTGGTTTGGTCTCCTCTGCAGAGCGCCACATCAGTGCCGCACCTGCACAGGTCAGTGTTTAAGCCCCGCCTCCACCTGATCACGTGACACATTCTACCTCTATACGCTAAAAACACGTTCCCCACGAAACACCCCGATGCACGACCTGATCATGTGACACATTCTACCTCTATACGCTAAAAACACGTTCCCCACGAAACACCCCGATGCACGACCTGATCATGTGACACATTCTACCTCTATACGCTAAAAACACGTTCCCCACGAAACACCCCGATGCACGACGTCCACCTCCACTAGAATCCTGGCTGAATCCTCACCAAACTTTCTTTATCTTTTATTTTTTATTTAGTTCCTAACGTCCTGCATCTGGCTCCCTCTCACCTCGTCTATGACGCTACTAAAAAATAGTCACGTTATTGGCTAAGTAGCATAAACAAAGGTTTCCTGTGGAATGTATTGTGATCTGATGCGCTTGTGTTTGCGTTCCTCTCAGCTGTATGCCGCCTCTATGCGAGGTCCCCACCAATCGCAGCCTGGATAACCTGGACTGTTTGATGACATCAGGGGACGCGGGTCTGCAGAACTGGGACACTGATGGGGGGTTCGGTCAGCGCTGCTCCACGCTGGGACGAGGGTCTACCATGAGACAGGTCATCCTTTCATTTATTTCAAATCATTAATAATGCATCATTGTTATTATTGCTAATACTTGAAGTACATAGTAGTTATTAATACTTAGTTTAATGCACAATTAACTGGTGCACATTATCATAAAAGAAACAGAACTTAAATTGAAGGAGGGACCCAGCCCATACCTAGTGACCTGCAACACCACAGCAACACCCTAGCAACCATATAGCAACCCCCAGAACCCCCTAGTAACCATATAACAATCCACAGAGCATCATAGCAAACATATAGCAGCACCCCGGCAACCCCAGGCCAGAACGCCCTAGTAACTACATTCCAACTCCCTGAACAAACTTGAAACCACATAACAACACCCTAGCAACCCCTATAACACCCTAATGACCACATGGTAACACCATAGCAACCCCCAGAACCCCCTAGTAACCACATAGAAAACCACAGAACTGCAAACATGTGTACCATGGAACCATATCACTCCCGGAACATTCTTACAGTAGCAACCCCTATAACACCCTAGTAACCACATGGTAATACCATAGCAACCCCCATAACGTTCTAGTAACCACATACAGTACTACAACCATAGCAACCCCCAGAACACCCTAGAAACCACATACAAAAAAACAAATCACCATAGCAACCCACTGAACATCCTAGTAATTACAAAGCAACCCCCGAACAACACTGCAATACCCTAGCAATCCCTATAACGCTCTAATAACCACATGGCAACACCATAGCAACCCCCAGAACATACTAGTAATCACATACAGTGACAACCCCTAGCAACAATAACAGCCTAGTAACCACATAGCAGCCAAAACACCCTAACAACCACCCACAGCAACCAATCATCTTATCAGAGAGTTTTGCTCACACTTTCTTCAGAAGATGTAAAAGTCTATTTCTGTTTAGTCTTGTAAATCGTGCCGTTATGTGTTCTGCATCTCAGACTCAGAGCAAACGCTGAAATGTGTCAGAGAGGTTTTGCTGTTCACTCGACCTCAGGAACAGAGTGTTCCAGATTAAAAATGCTGTAAGACGTCCTAAAGCTAGTTTAAGGAGACGTGGAGGGTGGGAAATCAGTTTGAGGGCATGTTATCGGGAGGAGATACTTGGGTGTTCGCCTACGTTCCCTCTCAAAATGCTGATGAAGACTTCAGGACCAGTGAAGCCAGTCGAGGGTCTGAAATGTTGATGATTTCTTAAGAGGAATTGATTTTTTTTGAAGATCTACTTTGCCTACTGGGATTATTGTGAAGACTGATGGATGTTTCATGGAGAAGTTGTTTCTGAGATTGGAAGATCGCTGTCGCCTGTCGGAGAGTAATTGCGTGAATCAAAGGGAAAGAAAAAAAATCCTAGGAATTATCTTGTGATTTCTTTTTTTAATTCAATGAGCTTTTCCACTTTTAATTACTGCAGTTTGGTATGTTTGTCTATTTGTTTGCCTTTAATTGTCAGGTTTATTCTTGACAAACACACACAAATCTGTTGTGTCCCTGGGGAAAGTGTCACATGATGGATGAACAAACACAAACTCTCTCTTTACTCTTCAACATCTAAACGGCTCATTCAGGCTTGCGAACTACCGCCGCTTTTCCTTCGAGAGAGTTTGAACCGTGATTGTGTTTTGGTTGCAGGATAGCTTGGAAAGACTTAAAGGTCATTTGAATCACAGAAGGACTCATTGACTCTTTCTTCCTGATGGATTTGGAGAAAAAAAGAGTGGACTATTATATTTCAGGTTTAAGACATCCTACACTGGCAGTGCCACAATGATCAGCTTAGAAAAGCAAATCCCTTTGTAAATCATTTGTGTGTCCTGCTTAAGTTTCGCAAGGCATATTATATTATATAATAAATTAAAATATAAATGTTAGAAATATTTAAATTATAATTATTTTATTAAAATATATATATAAAAAATGAATTAAAAAAATGTAATAAAAAGATACAAAACATTTTTTTATTTTTTTTATTTTCCCAGTTTTATGGGAGTTTTCTAAATGAGAATTTTTTGGTGAAACATTATCTAAATTACTAGCATTTTATAAAACAGACAAGGACCAGTGCAACTGTGGAAGGAATAAATGTAAGGATTTTCTCATTTTATGTCACATTTGTTGGATAGACTTACTCAATAAACCACTCAAGATTCACTAAAACATGGAATTCCTGCTGTTGGATTTAGAGCCGTTTCCTCTTCATGTCCGCTCGGTCCACGCTAAAGTGGCGTCCCCATCTCTCCCCATGCGAGGCACGCATCCTTCACGCGGGTCGATTCAACCTCCATGTGTCGTTTCAGGTGGAGCAGGGCTACGGGGGACACGCGGCGTACGGGCAGGTGGACTCTCACACGGTGGAGGCCTTGGATCTGCCCACGCCGACCTGCTTCCGGTCTCGAAGCCACAGTTACCTGAGGGCCATCCAGGCCGGCTGCTCCCAGGACGACGATACGGACTCCGATGAGACTCCACCTATAACGTCATCCATCAGTAGCTATAACAGCGTCACCAGTGAGTATTGCATGCATGCAAACGCACCTTCAGAGAGGATCACATTCATGGACCTGCTATATACAAAGTTCTGTCATGAAACTCTAGATGGCGCAGGCTGATTGGTCCTTAACTCAATCTGCTTGCAATCATATCATTTTCTATAGGGCACAGCTGATTGGTTCCTGCTGTGTCAGTAGCCAATGAGATCGCAGCTCAGCCCTCAAATACTGGTCAGCATTTGCTGTAGCAGTTGCAGTGCGCTTTCAGAAACCCTCCTCCTTCCCCAGCTCCACCTGTATAGATCTGCTATGGGTAATTCATGTACGCTATATTGTACAGCAGCAGCGTGTCTTACTTGCTCACAGCAGCGTGTCGTGTGTGTATTGGCAGTAGCGAGTCCCAAACTTGCATCTGCAGCAGCAATAACAGCAGCAGAAGCAGAGCTGCCAACTCTCACGCAATTGACACTTTTCACACTCTCTCACGCCACACATCCATTTTCTCACGCACAGAAAAATCACGAAGCAAAGAGGACACGGAGACCGACAGACTAGACAGAGCAGGTTACTTATGATATAAAAGAAAATCTCAGCTCTCAGATTCTGTCAATTTTATTACGAAATTCAAACAATAAATACCATTTTGGCGCTTGTAAATGTGACGTGACAGATCCCTAGCGGCACGTGAACCGATCATCTCTAATAGCTAATAGTAAATAAACACGAATGAACAATGTTGAAAGATACAGTACAGCTTACCGAAATGTATATTCCTCATACATAATATCGATCAATCAGTGTTTTTCAACCGCGGAAAGAGGTCAATAAAACAGCTGGAGAACAATTATGTCAACAATTAACTTATACCTCAGGAAAGCCATTTAATGACCATAATATAGGCTATAGCACGTTAGTTGGCTAGAAAAAAAGAGCTATAGAGAGTATTTTGCTAAATATGTGTATTATATTACATATTTATTATATTTTTACTTATATCATTAAATAAAGTTGTTATTATAATAAAAAATGCATTATATTTAATTTGAGTTATTTTTAACCTTAAATAATACTACCAGCTGATAGGGCTCTCTGTATGTTTACAGCATTAAGGCCCGTACACACCGGGACAAATTTCGCGCGCGATATTCGCAGACGTTTAACGTCTCGTGACTAAACAAAGGGCGCCAATGTGAGTGTGCACACCGACGCGAAAAAAGCCACGCGTAAAAGCGTAATTTTTTTTTAAACGCATCGGGTTCGTTTTTTTGGTTTGACTCGCCGCGTCAAAAACTATCCGACCAATGAGATTGGCGCTTTTGCTCACGTGTCTGGAGCTTCTGAAGTTACAGTAAAACACAACTTGGGGGCGCTCAAACACAAAACGGTCTTGCCGAGCACACATACGTAACAGCGAAGAAGATATACGCCAAGTAGCGTCTACACTGCCCATAGACAGACACTGCCGGGAAGAAATGACGAGGAAGATGCAAGGCAAGATGAATGTAGAGCTGCTGGTCTCGTTGGTGTCGGAATAAAGAACTATATGACAAACGCGACAGCGACTACAAAAATCTTGTTAAAAGAGAACTGTTATGGAGTGGTATTGCAGAGTATAGACTGTTATGAAGTGGTATTGCAGAGTATAGACTGTTATGGAGTGGTATTGTATTTCTGTTTTACATTAAGCGCCATCTAATGTCAGGGAATGAATTTGCATGTTCACTCGGCTCATCGTCAGCAAAAAACGCTTGGGTGTGAACACAAAAAACGCGTTGAAAAACGCTGGCGAATAACGCGCGCCGATATTCGTCCCGGTGTGTACAGGCCTTTAGGTGAGATTTTTTTTTTCATGAGAAAAATTGACAACTATCTTGTGTACCCAATATTTATCCAAATGAGCCAATATTAAATCAAATCACAAGAATTTAATTTAATTGAAATCGTGAAATTTGTGTCAAGCAATAATAAAAAAAACGTACCCCTGGTTTCACAGACAAGACTTAAACTAGTCCCAGACTAAAATGTATGTTTGAGCGGTTTTAACTGAAACCAAATTGCACTGGTATATCTTAAAATATGTCACTGCCATTGTTTAGTCTCAAGATGCACACCAGTAATGTCTTTTTCTAAGGCACGTTTATAAAAGCTTCTTAAATGTCCTAATTGAACTAAGGTCTGATCCTGGCTTAAGCTAAACCCTGTCTGTGAAACCAGGCCGTAGCTTACCAGAAATTGTACCATGTAAACATTGTAACATATTGTCACTAAACCTAATAAAATTCAGTTTAGTTACTAAAATGTTTTGACAATCACAATACACTTATTGTGATACATTAAAAAAAAAAAGTACATCCCGCCCAATCCCCCCCCCCCCCCCCCCTTCCATAATTCTCACTCTAAGCTAAACTCAAAAGTTGGCAGCTATGCAGAAGTGTTGCAGATCTAATCCACTAAGACCAATATCAAACATTGTCATAACCATTACCATGCCGAACACTCCCGAGTTGTCATGACAGAATATAAACCACCCCAAAATCAAAAGAAAAAAGTGAGAAATTATGTTTTGTGTAAAGAAAATCAAGCCTGTTTCTATGACAGTAATAATTTGTGCACTTTTACCCATTAAATTCTCATTGTTGTAATTCATCCAGACATTTTTTTTGTGCGTTTAATTTTCATTATTTTCAATTTGGATTCTCATTTAGTGGCTATGGAAAAAGGAAAATGTACACCAGCATCATGTTTTTTATGAGATTCACTCTTTTATAGTCATTAATCCCAAACTTTATTGTTTTAAGACAAAAATGTATACCTGAGACATAAAATAAGTGGTGAATTATATACGCTGATTCAAAAGTTTAGGGTTGGTAAGATTTTTTTAAAAGAAATATTTCTGTTTCCACAAGCAGCACAACTGTTTTCAACATTGATCGTTATCATAAATGTTTCTTGAGCATCAAATCATCATATTATACTGATTTCTGAAGGATCATGTGACTCTGCAGACTGGAGTAATGATGCTGAAAATTCAGCTTTGATCACAGGAAATAAATTACATTTTACAATATATTCACATAGAAAACCGTTATTTTACATTGTAATAATATTTCACAATATTACTGTATTTCAGATCACATAATGCAGCCTTGGTGAGCAGAAGAGACTCTTTCAAAAACATTAATAAATCTTAGCAATCCCACTTGTGAATGCTAGTGCATGTTGTACTCCTGTGGTTTATGACTGTGGACCTGATTGATTTGGTCTTGTTTAGTGCATTTAAAACATTGTATGACATGAAAAACTGATGAAGGCCAGTGAATGAATGATGCATGTGATAATATAATCACTGAACACCTTAAAGTAATGATGCCAAAAAACTAAATGTGACGACAATCACAGGGACAGCGCTGAATTTGCATGTGCATAAACAGAAACCATAAGCTTTGATAATGTGGACAAAGTTCACGACAGGCAATATAAAAACTTCATGATAAGCACAGGCCTCATGGACTTTTTGAATATCATGAGGTCATTTTATTGCCTCCAAAGTTGATGTCAGAGCAACCAAACAAGCCCTGTTTTTCTTTCACAGTAATAAAGACCTTAGTGTGAAGTCGGACCGCTTTTCCTATGAGAGGTCGGCATGTGGGCAAGTCCAGACAGATGATCTGGAATCATGGTGTGAGAGTCAAAACAGCCGTAGACCATGAAGACTGTCTCATGATGGTCCTCTTAAAGAGACAGTTCACGTAAAAAATGAAAATACTGTCGTCATTTACCCACTCATCTCAAACGGCGTATATATTACGTATGCATCGTATGAACATGCAGTCATAATGTTTATTAGATCTCAAATGGCCAGTGCAAAGTGTGTAACAGTGAGTTGTCTCTCTCTCACACACACACATACACAAGTTTTCTGACCTACATTTGTGCTGGTGGTGTCCTGCGGAGATGAATCCTTGAGCTTAACGGCTAATGTTTCTCGTCCCATCATGACCGACTCTGGCAAAACTTCCACTGCAAATTAAACCTCATCTTAGGTGGTTTTCAGAGGAATTACCAGACATCAATCAGATTAGTTTGGCACAACGCTTGATAAACCAGCAGCCAGTGGCTCGTCTGCTTTTTCACGTTTCATTAAAGATGATCTACTTTATTTTGTATTGCTTTTCACTGTATTTCGATATGTCTTATAATTTAATATGCAAGCCGGACACAGTCCAGATTTATTAAATCAAACAACATTCTCATAATTTCATGATGTATTGACATTCATCTTGAGTCTTGAAAAGTGTACTAACAGTAGAGCTACACTCAGAACACCAAATAATAAAATCAAGTCTATTTTTGGAGAGGAATCTGGCTAATGCAATTTAGTTTAGGTAGTAAGCTGTCAAGAAAAACAAACCTTGGCCGTCTGTTTATCTCTTCTACACTTCTGCTGCATTAAAAAGCCAGTGCTATCCTTGTCCAGTCCAGCTATGTTTGGAATAGCATGCTATAATATGCACACATACTGTGCACAGTTGTTGTGAATGTGATTTTTCTATATGCAACACCCAGATGACCTAGTATATATGACACAATGAGCAGCTGCATGGGAAACTGTATCCCACAATGCAATGCACTCGACTTGACGTATCACAAACGCTACGTTCCAAGTTAATGGCTAAACGTATCTTTAGAAAAGTTCACAATGTCAGGTTAGATAATAATTATTATTCACTCAAACCCCTTTATCTAAACGTCTCTACTTAACCATCAGACTCACACATCTGCCATGTTTGTAGTTTTTTAACACCTTTTATTCATATTTGTAGTTCTAATTGAATCCACGTCCAACGTGCAATGGGTTGTGGGTAATATTAGCCGTTAAAGTGTGCACGGATCTGCACTTTGGATTCTAACTGGAAAAAGTAGATCTTTGAAATAGTCACTTCAACATACTAGGATTTGGGACACACTAATTCTAATTTCGAATACTAGGCTATTTAGGACGGATCATACACGAATTGGGACGCAAGAAAAGACTTAATATATAGAAAAATGGTGCACTCATATTACCATGAATGGGAGAAAGTGCAATGCGCAATATGGCGGTCCCGCCTTCTAAATAAAAGAGCCAATCGCTGATTGGTAAAGTCATCGCATCACTGCAGCCGTCATTAGAAGCTTTTTTTTAATGCTATTTGAGCATAAGAAACAACATTTATGGAATAGTTAATGTCAGATTTTATTGCTGCTTTGAAATATATTATTTAAATGCAAGTGTGGCAAGTATTTTTTGAGATTTCAGGAATTCCCCATTCAAGTAGATTGGAGTTTTTTATATATATATATATATATACTGTATGCCCGAAACAGCTTTCCGGAGGCGTTGCAAATATGGCGCTGAGAAAACAGACTTTCCTTGAAAGGGACTTTGCCTATCATTTCCGATGTGATGGATGAATCGGAAGTAATATCAGCCGTGATTTTTGAACATCTCTTTCAGTCCAGCAGATTGCCTATAACACAAAATTAGATAGCTTTCTGTATCATAAACGTGGAGCATGATGAGGTCATGTGACCACAATATAGCATAGCCTACTGTTTATTATAGCTTACTGTTTCACTTCCCTCTTAAAAATAGTGTGCAGAATATAAGTTAGTCCCTTTAAAAAACAGTCCACCAACTCCCACACACAGCACGTTATTCATTGACCAAATGACCTGGCATAAAGGCTCTGAATTCATTATTGTCTTCAAAACTCATAAGACACAATTACGTAATCTCCTGACACTTCATTTTCTCCTGCTATCTAAATAAGATATTGTTTATGTCTTGCTGTTGCATCAAAAGCCGTTTATAATGACATAAAGATGCTGTATCTTAAAAAGATGCCTTTTAAGATGCTTATGTGAAAACTAGACTGATAAAAAGTTAATAGTTAGTTAAAAAACTGAATAACGATAAAGCGGGCATACGTTTTGTTCTATGTGTTTCAACCAGTAACAAGCCCAAAAACGCACCTGTATTGAGCAAATAAGGCCAAAAACAGATCAACCCGCGACTGCCTAAATCTAAATTTGGGGAACAAGCCTAAAATTACTTATAATAAGCAGACTTGGCAACTGCAGATGAGAAGTGAGAGCGCGCACGCAAGCGGGGTTTCTGTGTGACGCACAAAAATAGCGATTCTGATTCGACCGCGTCAAGAGCTTACGCCCCGCCCCCAGACCAATCAGAGCTCAGCAAGTGAACGCCTCGAGCGCGTCTTTCTCCAATCCCGCGTCCTGAAAGCGGATTACCGGATCGGTTCTTTTTCCTCGACTCCTCGAGACGTGGATGGTGGGACCCGTTGAACGGAAGGATATTATAGCGGGTGGGAGGAAACAACACAGACAGAACAAAAAAACACCTTTCAGTGGATCACTTAATTGCGTCTTTTCTGTTCTACGTGACGTGATGGAAGTACGCCATCGTCGGTGATCGCTTTACACCGAGAGGAAGAGGAAAATGAGAAGGTGTGTGGATTTTTATACCCGGAGTGCGGGGAGTGAACGCGCGCGCATCGCCTCGAGA
Source organism: Leuciscus leuciscus (assembly GCF_965113295.1). Taxonomy (NCBI): domain Eukaryota; kingdom Metazoa; phylum Chordata; class Actinopteri; order Cypriniformes; family Leuciscidae; genus Leuciscus; species Leuciscus leuciscus. Next base: position 5,936,328 of record NC_138742.1, read on the forward strand.
CGGATCGCGTGTGCTGCTGGTTTTGGCATGTGCTCGGGGTCAGAGGAAGTCACGAACATCACATCTGATGATAGCGAGATTTAGCGTCAGGAATGCATTTCCGTTGATCATTTTAATATTTGATTTAGGGATATTTTGATTGTATTAGCAGGTTAGCTCATGTTAGCATGTCATGTTGGCTACTGGAGGTGTGTTTATACTGATGCATCCGTCTAGACAGGCAAAGCATGACAGCATTTCCTACCTAAACATGACAGCTTACATGTCAGGCATGCTGCTTTTCATGCAAATGCTGCCTTAGGGCATTTAATGCATCTGGGTTTCGGTTGCACGTGTGAGATCTGAATCTGATCACACACACAATGGCCAGTTTCCATGCACCGTGTTTTGAATGAGGTCAAATGCATTTGTCAGGGAGGGAGAACTTTAACTTTGAATAGTGTTTGCATCGTATTTAAATCTCTCTTGATTCATGCTGAAAATGTAAAGGTGCAGGGTGCCTAACCCGAACATAAGGTAGGGGTTAGGTATTATTTTGCATAATCTCATGCAAAAGAATGAGATTGCATGGAGAATATTGTGAATTTATGCATTTATAATAATATGTTTGAAAAGTTTACTTTTATACTCAATATTTCAGCCGAATGGACTAGATTGTCCTACTTTCAGCCAAATGTTTCTCTTCTTGGTAAACATGTGCTGTGGTATGGAGAGATGTAATCCTTATTAGGATGTGTGTTTCTGATTAATTGCACAAGTCTGCATGTGATGAAAGGGAAGGGATGAGTTCAACTTCAGTCTGTGTAGTGTAGTCTGTTACACGTCTTTGCATTTATGCATTGTATGGACTGGACTGGACCAAGATTAATTTAGTTGTGACTGACCACTTAAAGGGATAGTTCACCCACAAATGAAAATTCTGTCATCATTTACTCATCCTCATGTCGTTCCAAACCCGTGAGACTTTCGTTCATCTTCGGAACAGAGATCAAATCTGAGAGCTTTCTGTCCCTCCACTGACAGTCTACGCAACTACCACTTTGACACTTAAAAAAAATTATACAGAGATTGTAAAACACATCCATTTGAATTGAGTGGTTTAGTCCAAATTTTCTAAAGAGACTCGAATCGCTTTATTATGAACAGATTGAATTTAGGCTTTTATTCACACATAATCATTCAACTCACACATCAGTTGTGGTAAACGGAAGCTCAAGCATAGTTCGCTTGATGTGCGAGAACCAATGAGGTTCATTCTCGTGTTACGCATCACGTTTGAGCTTCTGCAAGAACCAATGAGGTTCATTCTCGTGTTACGCATCACGTTTGAGCTTCAGCAAGACCCAATGAGGTTCATTCATGTGTTACGCATCACGTTTGAGCTTCAGCAAGAACCAATGAGGTTCATTCATGTGTTACGCATCACGTTTGAGCCTCTGCAAGAACCAATCAGGTTCATTCTCGTGTAACGCAGCACGTTTGAGCTTCAGCAAGAACCAATCAGGTTCATTCTCGTGTAACGCAGCACGTTTGAGCTTCTGCAAGAACCAATGAGGTTCATTCTCGTGTTACGCAGCACGTTTGAGCTTCAGCAAGAACCAATCAGGTTCATTCTCGTGTAACGCAGCACGTTTGAGCTTCCACAAGAACCAATGAGGTTCATTCTCGTGTTACGCAGCACGTTTGAGCTTCAGCAAGAACCAATCAGGTTCATTCTCGTGTAACGCAGCACGTTTGAGCTTCAGCAAGAACCAATCAGGTTCATTCTTGTGTAACGCAGCACGTTTGAGCTTCTCCAAGAACCAATGAGGTTCATTCTCGTGTTACGCAGCACGTTTGAGCTTCAGCAAGAACCAATCAGGTTCATTCTCGTGTAACGCAGCACGTTTGAGCTTCAGCAAGAACCAATCAGGTTCATTCTTGTGTAACGCAGCACGTTTGAGCTTCTCCAAGAACCAATGAGGTTCATTCTCGTGTTACGCAGCACGTTTGAGCTTCAGCAAGAACCAATCAGGTTCATTCTCGTGTTACACAGCACGTTTGAGCTTCTGCAAGAACCAATCAGGTTCATTCTCGTGTTACGCAGCACGTTTGAGCTTCTGCAAGAACCAATGAGGTTCATTCTCGTGTTATGCAGCACGTTTGAGTTTCTACAAGAACCAATGAGGTTTGTTCTCGTGGGGTCAAGCAGGTTCGGTTGATCTTCTGTTTATATTCGCTAACCCAGGGACAGAAATCGCTTAGATTTCATTAAAAATATCTTCTTATGTGTTCCAAAGATGAACAAAAGTCTTACAGGTTTTGGAACGACATGAGTGTGAGTAAATTATGACAGAATTTACATTTTTGGGTGAACTAACCCATGTTTCCAACATGCTTTAAATCATTTACTCACTCTCGTGTTGTTCCAAACCTCTATGCTGTTATTTTTCCATTGCAGCACAAAAATAATTATTAGCTCTTATGCATAAAACAACAGTCCACAGTGACCACGTTAGGCAAGCTCCAAAAAGCATCATAAAACTAGTTAATATTGACTTAAGCAATGGCTTTTTGATAGACGTGCTCACGATGAAGTGTCATATGAAAAATACGTTTCTCCTTTTGTGCCCCACAGAATAAATAAATTGGAGCAGCATAAAAGTGAGTAGCTAAATTTCAATTTTGGGTGCCTTATTATTTTTAACAGCGACTCTTTAACAACACGTTTAACACTGAAGCATCCACAGCGCTTCTCAGACTCAGTTTGGTGGTATTTTAGTGCCTGTCCTCTGTGCTCACAGAAAGGCCATGCAAGGTTTGGCAGGGGCCCCGGGGCAAAGCGACTGGCTCTAATGCGTTAATCTGGCCTGAGCCTTCCCTGTAGAGCCAGAACTGTGTCATAAACTCATATCACCCTCAGTGCAAAGTACCAAATATAAAGAGCAAAATGTGTTTTATTCACGCCACTCGACTGTTAAAGTTCCCGAGGGAGGTCTTGTTGTAATTAATACGGTGCTGCATTGAGATTTGTTCTCAGTATAAAAGTGTTTAATTAAATTGCCACTACATCTCAGAGAAGCACTGCTGAAGTAAGTCGTTCAATATCTGTCAGGGGAAATAATTAGCCGTTGCACTTTCGTTACTATGGGGTTTGTGCTTTCCTTGATGGCATCTTGAGTAAATAATTTCCATGCTATTAGAGGTGAGTATTACGGTTACCAATGATCATGCTTTTGTTTTGACTCTTTTGAGTGCCATAGTTTAGCTTGTAGGGCTGGGCATTGTCTGACTTTTTTTAGGTAAATGTGACGTTACATGACATTTTTTACTAGCTGTTTTATTGATGTCTTTCCGTGGCTGAAACACTGGTTACACGAGACCTGATACATTTACATTTATGCATTTGGCAGACTCTTTTATCCAAAGCGAGTTTACATTTTATCCAAAGCACATTTACATTCTTAGCAGTTCTTGCTTTCACTGGGAATCGAACCCATGACCTTGGCGTTGCAAGCGTCAACGCTCTACTGTTTGAGCTACAACTTACATTTTTGTAAATTGTGCTGTATCTTTCAACGTACCTTCTAATGTTCATTCATGTCTATTTCATGCCGTAACTAGTGGTAAAGAGGGAGAGATGATCGGTTAAAGGGATAGTTCACTTTGAAATAAAATTTTGGTATGTTTTAGCTTACCTCAAGGGCATCCAAGATGTAGGTGTCTTTTTTTTTTCCGCAGTAGTTTCAATTTTGATATTTTTAGGTCAAACCGTTCTTGTCTGTCAGTCATATAATGCAGGTCTATGGTCACTGTCTCAAAGAGCATGCACAGAGTCCAAATTAAAACAATTCCCCATCGTCCAAATTAAACAATTCCCCATCGTAAGTACACATTGATGGCCCAAGACATGAAACGAGCGGTTTGTGTGAGAAAACGAACAGTATTTATATTGTTTTTACCTCTTGTACACAGCCACGTCCAAGTGATCTGAGAGCGCGGGCGGGTATAGATATATACAATAGAAGTCGCATTGGCTACTGCAGTTCATTGGAACGAAACCGTAGCCAATGCGACTTCTATTGTATATATCTATACCCGCCCACGCTCTCAGATCACTTGGACGTGGCTGTGTACAAGAGGTAAAAACGATATAAATACTGTTCGTTTTCTCACACAAACCGCTCGTTTCGTGTCTTGGGCCATCAATGTGACATGAACATCTTGGATGGCATTGGGGTGAGTAAATTATCAGGAAATTTTCATTTTGAGGTGAACTAATTCTTTAAGAGCGACAAAACAACATTTATTGTTATTGTCGTCATTACTGCATTGTTTTTAAAAGAAAACACACCACCTCGGGTCGACTTTGCATCGACTTTTTTTCCCGTGGGAATCCGATCTGTTATCTGTGGGAATCCAATCTGTTATCCAGATACAGAAGCCACTTGATGTGGACAGGTGTGAACACTAGGGCTGCACAATATATCAAAATGATCGAAATATTGCAAATGTATGTATCGCAATATGCATATCGCAACGGCTTGCAATAACTGGGGTCATGAACAAAAGACAAAGAGAAAATCACTCACTGCTCTTGGCTGAATAACTTTTGAAGCTTTAATAAGAATCAGTATATTTAATTCATACAGTGAAAACTAAGCAGTGTTTTATTTTTACATTTGATTATTCAGTTTCTGTTGTTAAATAAACCTAATGTAGGATAACCTGAACCCCTAAACCCTGTGGTTTACACTGATGTTAAAATTCACTTCTTACGCTACAGTAAAACACTGCTGTTCACTTTCAGAAGTTGTAGAGATGTTTTCTTGTCACAAAAAGGATGTGAAACACATGTAGGTTATATCATTTTAAATATATTTTAAAGATAATTTAAGTTTATCTTACACACTTTAAGCATTATCGTATCGCATATCGAATATCGCATTATTTAATGAGTTATCGCATAACACATTTTTCTTCAATATCGTGCAGCCCTAGTAAACACACGTGTCCTGATTGGCTTATGATCCGATCTGCTTGATCGCATGTTAATGTGTGTAAACGCAGCCTTAGACTGCTGTGTGGCATCTGTCCTGGCACCAGACGGCGAGCACAACACACAGTGGACAATGCCAGTCATCTGTGCTAGAGAGAGGGAACAGATTTATCCAATATTGTCTGTGAGCTCCACAGTCCCCACATTGGACTTGTCCTGGCACTGAGTCCTCTATACAGCACAGACAAGACAGAGAAGGATTGTTCACCAACACTTCTTCCTCTTCTGGGAGGGCAGATATTAGCCCTGATTGTTCAGGAACACGAGTCATTGTGCTTGTCGCAAAACAGTCCTATTTTATACCCAACTATGTTCTTCAGTATTGATTGACGTAACACAAATATTAAATTTCATGACAACTCTCTTGAGTGTTTGGGATGGTATATGACCAGGGTTGCGCATGTTACTTAAAAAAAGTAATCAGTTATAGTTACTTCTCACAAATAGTAACTGAGTGACATCTTTATAAAAGTAACTAATTACCAGGGAAAGTAACTATTGCGTTACTTTTTTAATAAAATGTTCAAATATGTCAAATAACTTGGATTCCCCCAATATTAAATGTTAAATGAATGAAATTGACACTAAATAGAATAAATACTTATTATAAAACATTGTACACTAATCTACATTTTCCAGTTCAGTGATTTTAGTTATATTTAGTCTTATTGAGATACTTATTTTTTGCCTTAAAAAGTTTAAAAAACTGATAAATAAATATTACATTTCATGACAACACTCTTGAGTGTTTAGTAATGGTATATGACCAAGGTTGGGCATGTTACTTAAAGTAATTAGTTATAGCTACTAGTTACTTCTCACAAATAGTAACTGAGTTACATCATTATAAAAGAAACTAGGCTAATTATCAGGGAAAGTAACTATTGCATTACTTTTTAATAAAATGTTCAAATATTTCAAATAACTTGGATTCCCCCAATATTAAATATGTTAAATAAATGAAATGGACACTATATATATAATAAATTAACTGATAAACACACTATACTGGTCAAAAGTTTGGGGTTGGTAAGTTTTTTTTATTTTTTATGCTTTTGAAAGTCTCTTCTCACCAAGGCTGCATTTATTTGTTCAAAAATAATATTGTGAAAGATTATTACAATTTTAAAAGACCTGTTTTCTATTTGAATAAATGTAATTTATTCCTTTGATCAAAGCTGAATTTTCAGCTGCTCAGGAAACATTTCTGATTATGTTTTATACATTTATATTTTGTGCTGATTTGTTTAATTTCTAGATCCTTCCTTATTGCTTTTTTGCCAGATATTTTTATTTGTATTTATTTAATTATTTTAAATTACATTAGAATAATAATCTGATAATTATTTATCAGATATTGTCTTTTTAAGCTTCAATCTAGTTTAAGTTCATAGTTCCAGTTACATGCCACTTCTACTGACTTTTTACAGTGGCATCAGATATGTCTCATCCAGTCATATTTGTGATGTATTCATGTTTTTCTTGTTTGTGTTTCATAATGTGAAGCTGTTGCACTGATATCTTTCTTGCCGTTCATGTCTTACCAATAATCTATAGGTTTGCATATAGGCCTACTACACGCATTTTAATTTCCATATTTTTAAGCAATTTGGCCACTAGATTATCAAACAGACATCACAACATTTCACTTCATAATATATTAAAACATTTTGGGGTTGAATTTCTTGCAAAAGTAACTGTATGGTGATATAAAATGACTATATAAAATCATACGGTATGAATATGGTCGTGCCGCCCACTATCTCGTGCGGTTTCAGAGTAGCTTCTCCTACACCGTTCAGCAGGCTAATAATACGGTTCATGACACGCCGTACGAAACCTGGAGTCTCGTCAGCAGATTTAGGCCATGTTTCGTGGGTGCAGGCCAACACATTCCTGACGCGGTCTGCCATCGGCCGGCATGAGAGGAATGCTGTCGAGATTCGAGTATGTAAATGCCTGTCTTTGTCTCATCTCTTCCTGTTGCCCCCAAGAGCAGAGGCTGCTGGGAAAAAACGTTTGACATTCTGAAGAGACTGTGTATTGAGGTTGTTTCTGGGTTGGTTAGAATTGGTGTCAGTGCCAAAAATGTCAGTAGTCAGTGCCAATACCAGTGAAACTTCAGCTCACTGTACCAATGTTTTTGCATTATAACTATATTATTTTAATAGTTCTTTAACTAAAAACATTTAAATAAGTGCGATTAGTTAATGAAAGACATTAAAAAGTTGAAAATGTAAAAAGGTCCTCTTTAAGTATCGACTTGGTACTGAAGTAAACACTAGTGAGAACTAGGGCTGTCAAAAGCTGCGTTTCCATTACCCTTCAAATTGCGCAAATTTAAATTGCGAATTGAAAATACGGCCAATGGAAACGCGTCAATTTCGCAAAAACTCCCCATTTATCGCAAAAAAGTTTTTACGCTCGCATGAGGTTTTTCAGGCAATTCGAAAAAGAAATTTCGCGAAACTGCAATGGAAACAGTTTTTGCACATTTACAGGTCAGCTGACGTAGATGACGCGGTGTGTTTGGACAGAATACGAGACAGTTCTTTATTAAATTCACATAAGACAAAAGAATTACAGGAATAATGAATTCTAAACCTTAAATAAATACTGGACATGTACTTTAGTTTCCATTACACCGGGATACACCGCTCTACAGTAATTTGAAAGTGATTGCAGTACCAGTTTTGGCCACAATCTGCTCCTTTAAATATTAGCAAAATTGTCTCCTATGCTCGCAAGCGGGCGCAATAAACAAGTATAAACCAAATCAAACATCTTATCTTTTATTGAAATGAAATGATATTCACTTTTTGTAAAATATATAAAATAAAATAGAATTTCCTTAATGTGCATGCAAGGAAAATTAGGTTACAATGGTGCATAAAACTGCATCAGTAACCTGAGAAAACACGCTTGCGTTGTCATCATCATGTCCCACGCGCCTCTTGACACACCAAAAATTCAAATGTTCGAAATTCGAATGTGCAGTTTTTTATTTGACTAATATTTGAAATTCAAATTTTTATCTGACAGCCCTTTGTTAGTTACCCATAGTTCTTTAATTAAAAAAATATGAAATAAATGTGATTAGTTAATTATTAATGCTGTTGGATGGATGGATGGATGGATGGATGGATGGATGGATAGTTTTTGTCCTCAAGAGGAAAGTTGTTTCCACCGTAGATGCGTACATAACATGTAAAATTATCGACATATCATAATACGATCAAAAACAATCACAGACATCAAAAAAACAAAAAAAACATTATAAAGTCAAAATTGTAAATGGGTCCTCTTTAAGTATCGACTTGGTACTGAAGTAAACACTCGTGAGAACATTCTTGACTGTCCATCTTCCTTTCTTTTTCTAGTCTCCACGTGTACGGCTGTTTGTAAGAAGGCTCCTCCTCCTATTCCTCCACGCACCACCTCCAAACCCTACATCTCGGTTACGGTCCAGAGCAGCACCGAATCCGCCCAGGACACGTACCTGGACAGCCAGGACCAGCGCAGCGACGTCAACAGCCAATCAGGACGCAGCAACTCCTCCGACAGCCTCGCCAGCTCTCGGACTGGAAGTTTGGCCAAGAGCGTGAAGCGGCCGCCCATCCCTGCCCCGCGGGAACCTGTGCATCTGCCCAGTGCGAGAGTGACCACGCCTCCTCCCTCTATAGTCCCGCCCTCACCCGCCCCGGACGCCAGAAGCGAGCCTGTGAGTCTCACGCTGGCACCTGAAGACCTGCAAGCTCCGCCCAAGAGGAAACTCTCATCCATTGGTATTCAGGTGCGTGCATGAATATGTTTGAGATGTATGCATAAAGATGTTGTCGTGACGTATGCTATTGGATTGCAGTTTTGGTATCCGGTCATGTGACATCACTTCCATTGGTAGTCGCTGCTCATTTGCATATAAGCTTGAAGTCTGCTTAGTTTTGTTGCATCTCCTGTAGTTGCTCATTTGGGCTTAAAGCAACTTCTGGTTGTCATTGTGAGTAGTGCTGGGCAACGATTAATCGCGATTAATCGCATCCAAAATAAAAGTTTGTTTACATAATATATGTGTGTGTACTGTGTATAATTATTTTGTATATATAAATATACACATATGCATGTATATATTTAAGATTTTTATTTATTTATATATAATGTATAAATATATAACTTATGTCTAAATATATATACAGTATATACAAGCAAATATTTACTAAATATATACATGCATATATGTGTGTGTTTATAAATACAAAATTATTATACACAATACACACACATATATAATACATATTATGTAAACACTAGACATGTGCCGGTATTCGGTAATGCGATAAATCGCGGTAATGAATATGCACGATATTGTTATCGCAGGCACTTCAAAATACCGTGAAAAATAATAGATCCGAAATTAGATTTTTAGAACGCGCATTATAGCTTATTTTCCATCAGCCGCTTAAACAAACACTGCGTATATGCTGCGCGAAACACGTGCGATGTAAACAATCGCCATGTGTATAAGCATGCGGCCGGTGCGCACTTCTAGTCTAATGTAAACAGTCCTCACATAGAGAAGCAGCATGGTGGAAGGTGGAACGCCGCCGCCTACAGTCTATGGCCGCCGCCGATCTATTCGGATCCATCCCGCTTAGCAGAGCTGCCAACTCGACGCATTCAGCGCGAGACTCTTCACACGCGACACATCCGTTTTCTCACGCAGAGAAAAATCGCGGAGCAAAGAGGACACGAAGACCGTCAAACAAGACAGAGCAGGTTACTTTTGATATGAAACAGGAGAACAATTGTGTCACAGAACGTTACATTTAAACCATTTAATGACCAGCAGCATGTTAGATGACTAAAAAAAATTGATAAAGAGGAGTATTTTGCTGAATATGTGCACTGCACTTTTTTACATATTTATTATATTTTTACTTGTGTCATTACATAATTGTTATTATAATGAAAACCACATTATATTTGATTTAATTAGTTATTTGTAACCTTTAATAATACCAGCTGATAGGGCTCTATATGGTTTCATAGCATTATGTGAGATATTTTTTTCATGAGAAAAAAATACCATGTGGGCTATCTACTGTAGCCTTCCTAATATTTATCCAAAATTAGTCAATATTGAATCAAGATTGAAATCAAATCCCAAGTATTGAATTGAAATCGTTAAATTTGTGTTAAGCAATACAAACAGTAGCCTACCAGTCATTGTACCATGTAATCATTTTAACATGTTGTCACTAAACTTAATAAAATTCAGTTTAGTTACCAAATGTTTTGACAATCACAATTACACCTTGTGATGCAAGTTCCCCCCCCCCCCCCCCCCCCCCCCCCAATCCATCTGTTTCTCATGTGCAATTAAAATATCGTGATAATACCGTATACCGTGATAAAAGATCACTCAATTAATCGCAGCATGAAAATGTGATACCGGCACATGCCTAGTAAACACAAACTTTTAGTTTAGATGTGATTGATCACGATTAATCGTTTCCCAGCACTAATTGTGAGCACAGTTTTAGATATTAAAAAAGCTGCTTTTGCTACTGTACATTTAAGATTTATAGGTATTTAGGATTTTACAATTTATTATTGTGATAAAAGAAATGCCCTTCTATAAGGTGGAGGGCCATTTAAGATATTTGTTAAATATTTAAAGAAAATCAATAAATACATGATTCAATAGTGAATAAAGATAAAAATTGTTTCATTATTAAATCATCAAACAAATTGATAAATATCTGTCGCATTTAATTTTTCTTTTATGCATTAAGAAAGCCCTTATCCAAAGCGACTAAAGAGGAACAAAAGCAATTCATTCATTTGTTTAGTATTATTATGCGTTTTCTTTTTTATCATTTGGCCCTCTATGCTTTACTCTTTTATTTACAAAAATAATACAAATAAATATAAACCATTAATATATAATAAAAATGGTAAATGATAAATTTTATTGGTCATGCAAAATTGTATAGTATTAATTCAATAGTTTTTTTATTATATTAATATGCATTGATCTGTTTTTTGTTAGAACGTGTGTAAAATCATCTTATGATGTCATGCGTACGGTTCATGCGGTCATTCATCAGGACAGGCTAGTTTGTTGAATGCAGAGTTGGCTATGATATGTAAATCTGGGCAGTCATATGTTAATGAGCTCATGGTTGTGACGTACCATGACTTATGAAATTCATTCAATGCTCTGGGAGAACTAGCGAGGGAGGTTTGATTTATAAATGTTAAGTACGTCACATAATTAGGGCTGGGTACCGAGTTCGATACTTTTTAGGTACCGACCGAATTGCCTCGATACTATCGAGTATCGAAAAATGACTTGTTTTTCGGTACCAGATTTCGATACCTAAGGGGTTAACTCGTCAACGTCAGTGCTCAAACAAATACATATGAAATGCACAACGACACGCCTAAAGTCGCTCACGCACATACACGCAAACTCTACACACACGTGACGCGCGGAACTCTGCGCACATACTCATATGAGACGCGCGCGCGCACACAAACTGTCCACGCACACATTCTCATATGAGACGCGAGCACACACACACAAACTCGCGCACATACTCAATGAGACGCGAGCACACACACTCACAATACCTTAAAGATGTGGAAAAGCCGATCAAAAGTGTGGCTACATTTCTCCATTCTCGATGCCAAGCGTGCGATGCAGTATTTGCGGTAAAATAATTGCTGCAAAGACGGTACCGCGACAGATATGATGAAGCCCTTGACAGTGCACGGAGTAAACATAAGAGCAGAAAGTTGCTCCGTCTTCGACTGGTAACTGAAGAGATACCTTGTTGATCACTCTGACAGTGTTTATATTGCAATAATGACCTACTAAATGTACACTGCCGTTCAAAAATGTGTTGGTCAGAATTTTTTTTCAGTAAGGATGCATTAAAGTGATCAAAATGACCTTAAAACATGTGTAATGTTACTAAAGATTTCTGTTTCAAATAAATGCTGTTCTTTTGAATTTTTTTATTCATCAAAGAATCATGAAAAAATTTATCAGTTTCCAAAAACTGTTTTCATATTTCTGAAGGATCATGTGACACTGAAGTAATGATTTAGAAAATTCAGCTTTGACAACACAGGAATAAATTACATTTTGAAATATATTCAAATACTATTTTAAATTGTAATACTATTCCACAATATTACAAGTTTTACTGTATTTTTGATCAAACAAATTCAGGTTTGGTGAGCATGAGCTCTTTATAAAAAAAATATTTTGTTCCTTTGTGCTTTTTTTTGTTCCTTTCTGGACTAAGGAGCATGAGTCAAACTGAAAAAATAAAACCACAGTTTTTCTGAGGTAATGTGTTATGTAATCTTGTTCAAATGGATTTCATAAAATTGGTATCGAAAAAAGTATCGTTCAGGAACCGGTATCGAAATCAAGGTATCGGTATTGGTATCGAAATTTTTTGAACGATACCCAGCCCTACACATAATACGTTGCTTTATTTCAGAAGAGCAGGAAAAATCCTGCTTTGCATCAAATGCCACATATAAAAAAAAAATCTATATTTTATAAATTATAAATAAATTAGAAAATCCTTAAAATAAACATGCTTGTACTTTAGATGGCAACTTCTTGAATCTGCAATAAAGAATTTATTTGAATCACAAATAAAGTAATTGTTTATAAATAAACGAATATGTGAATAAAAAGGAAGTAAACACTAACAATGCACTCAGTAATCTGGTAATTTTGTGCGCACTGGTAATCATATTTTTTCAAATAAAGACAAGGAAACGCTGATATTAGGCTACATACAGCACACAGTGGAAACGATATGAATATGACACAGTGGGCAACTGGATATAACACAGCATATTTTAAAATGAAGGATTTCCAGTTTTTCGATGGCGTCTCCTGTGAAGCTGATCTTCTGTTCGCACTCACTCACTTCTCACCGTCACTCGCAGTCGCACGTTTATCAGGCTACAAATGCACACTTCACAAGATATCACAGCTGGATTCCATTAAATCTGCAAGGTTTGTGAAATTAAATGTTTATTAGATATTCAGAGATTTGTTTAAATGATGTAGATGCTGAATGTTGACGGTGAATGAGAGAGTATTTCAGCCTGATTGTTTGCCTTTTCTGTTACAAATAATATAAAAGCAAACGCTTTACTTTTTCGCATACCATTTACTTTCTTTGTTTTACCAGTTCTGTCTAACAAAGTATTAGATACGACTGACAGAGATCGTAAACGAATGAAGACGGAGAATGTGAGTGAGCGCTGTGTGATCAGGCGCTGGTGTTCTCAGTGCCGACCGTCAAAATAAAAGTCCGGAGCGCCGTCAAAATAAAAGTCCCGCTTCCAACACATCGGCCAATCAGAAAAACGTATCGGCCTTGGCGATATATCGGTCGACCACTACACCCGAGTGCTGGTATCGGTGCATCCGTAATCATAACTATTGTTTAGCAATAGATTTGTTGGATCCTTTTCAGATGAATATTTTTTTGTTTTGCCGCAGGTGGATTGTGTGCAGCCGTTTCTGAAAGAGGAACACACTCCCACGACCAGGTTCCAGTCCATCGGGGTTCAGGTTGAAGACGGCAGGCCGTGAGTTTCCTCTCTGACTTCTGTATCCTTGAGCAAAGAAATGTCGGTCCTCCGTTTAGCGCTGTGGAATTTGATACGGCAGCACTTCTCTCTGAGAGCGAGTCTGTGAGTCAGCTTTCTCAGCCATGTATGGTGCTGGAAACACTCACAAGTAATGATTCAGTGTAGACGGCAGGAGATAATGAGATTCTGCTCGCTTTGTTTCCTGGCGCTCTGCGTTTCAGTCTATTTTCATATCTTTGCATCTCTCTCTCTTTAAGTATGCTGTCTCCCACACACCAGCTGTCTGTCTTTCTCCCGGCCTACGGCCTCTCTTCTGCTCCTCCGGTTCAGTTCTCGCTGCTTTTTTTTCCTAGGACGGACAAATGAAATGAAGCAGATCTAACTCTTTTCTACTTTATTAACATATTATTGATATTCATAAATTGATTTAAAGTTCTGTTTGTTTTGGAGCGATTATATTAGAGAAATAAATAATGTTGAAGAATATGGCAGTATTTTGGAGGATTGTTAATTGATTTATTTTTCTTCCTTTCACTCGTCTGCTATTCTTTATTTTTTTATTAAATATGACAGATTTTTTTCATCTATCTATCTTTATTTATATATATATATATATATATATATATATATAATGATAAAATGAATTTATTGGTGGTGATAAAAGAGAAAATTATAATGTTGTAGATTTTTTTTAAATAATTTCTAAAAAATCATATTTGTGAAGTCAGTAAAGATGACACACCTTTTTAATATCAATAAAATGAAAAAAAAAAATATATATATATATATAAATAAATGTGTGTGTGTGTATGTGTATATATATATATATATATATATATATATATATATATATATATATATATATATATATATATATATATATAATAATTTATTATTATTATTATTATTTTTTATGTTTATTTTTTGCCCTAGTACTTTCAAACAGTCTTCCAGCTTATCGATTTTTACATAATGGATTTATAATGGAAACTAAAGTACGTGTCCAGTAGAGTCCCGTGTGGACCTCAGCTGAACTGCTGTCAGTGTTGGTCAGTGTCTCTTCTCTCTCTGTGTGTGTGTCTAGACTCAGTCGCTTCACGAGCATGGCGTCGAGACAGGAGACGACGGAGACCGAATCCCAGGAGCAGAACGACGGTAAACCCTCGGAGAGTCAGATTGCCAGCCGGTCTCTGGAGAAGCTGGACCCGGCGCTGGACCCGTCCTCCCTGCCCCCGCCGGACCCCTCTCTGCAGGCCGGGACGGGGAGCGTGAACGGGTCCGCGGAGCAGCCCGGGGGGTCGGCGGGCCTCAGGGACGGGCGCTGCTTCCAGAAGCTTCTCCAGGCTGAGACGGACCGCATGGAGGCCTGGTGTCGACAGATGGACCTCGAGACCAAAGACAAACAGCTGTCAGAGGAGGGTGAGATACTCGCTCGATAAGTAACTCACAAGGAGTTTAATTAAAGGGATAGTTCACCCAAAAATTTGAATTAACCCATGATTCACTCACTCCACTCACAAGTCATCCTAGGTGTATATGACATTTTTCTTTCAGACAAGTATAATCAGAGTTATATTAAAAAAGGTCCTGGCTCTTCCAAGCTTTATAATGGCAGTGAATGGGTTTTTGTTTTTGGAAGTCCATCAAAGTGCATCTATTCATGATAAAAGTGCTCGAAACGGCTCCGGGGGGGTAATAAAGGCCTTCTGAAGTAAAGCGATGCATCGACTAAAATAACTAGCTTCCGGCAAATGGAAAATCATGGGCTAATTTTTATTTTTGAATGAACTATCCCTTTAATCAAGCAATTCCTGATGGATAAAACCAAATTAAGTTAATTCACTTCAATTGGATTATTAGGGCCCGAGCACCAATGGTGTGAGGACGACCCCACTGGAATTGCTCTGTTTATTCAAATATGTCATTCATTTCAGGTAAATTTTTCTGTTAGTCAAAAATCGAATTACTCAACTAATTAATAATATAAATAACTGACTATTAATTTAATTAATCCAACCAATTCCTGGTGGATGAAATAAATTAATTTAATTTGAGTTTAATTTCAAATATGTAACTAATTTAAGTTAGTAAAAAATCTATTCAGTTACTTAAAGTAATTTATAAAAATTAATATTGTTGATTTGAATTAACAATTAACTTCATTTTTATTATCCAATCAATACCTGATGGCTAATTAAGTTTTACAAATATTTCAAAAAATAAATAAATAAATAATAATAATTATTATTATTATTATTATTACAATTGTTGTTTATTTTATTGCTCAGATATAATTATGAAATACATATGATAAATTATAATTGAATTAAAATGATCAACAAAAAAATTATTATAAAAATATATTATACATAAAATAAATTAAGTGTAATTTATTACTTTTTATCTTTTTTTAGAAATAATTATGTGTGTTTGCTATTTTTTTTTTTTTATATATATATATATACACACACACACACACACACACACACACACGCTCAACACACACACACACACACACACACACACACGCTCAACATTTAAAATAATAAAACAAAAATAACTAGAATGGCTTTGTTGGTAACTGTCATTGTGTTTAAGAAGAATGTCACCCTGACGTAACTTACCACTGTGAATAATAACCTTAAATGACCTTTTTTACCATATTTAACTGAACCTGATTTCAGACTTCCTTACTAAATCTTAATTCAGACTTTTCTAGAGTATTTTCAGTGCCAATACTACTGATATAAATGTGCAGGAGCTTCCCTTTACAGACACGCATCAAACGCCCTGCGGATCCGTGAATGAAGGATGATATCACTCTCTCTCTCTAAACGTGCGGCCTCTTTAATGAGCTTTAATCAGAAACGGCTCTCTGTCGCCTGCTAATTTTGGCTCCTCGAGCCTGTGATTAAAGTCATTAGGTTTGAACCTGGCAGAGAGAGAGAGAGAGAGAGAGAGAGAGAGAGAGAGAGAGAGAAATCAATGGCAGCTTCTGTGACATGATAATGCAGGAATGATGATGTGTTTCTCGCTCCTCCACATCAGGCAGATGCAAACGTAATGAATCAATGTTTCTGCTGTCTGTGTGGTTTGATTGACGGCACGCTGTCAACACAGAGATAGTAGGGCTTGGTATTGATACACATTTCACGATTCGGTTCGATTTCGATTCACAGGCTTGCAGTTCGATTCGATATAGACTATCTTGGGTATATATCAGGGACAGTACATGGCAAATTATCTCTCAACTAATGCTGTAAAACTAACTGATTTGTATAAATTTAAGAAAGTTATGATACTAACTTCATAATGGCATAATTATGTTTCTACTCCAATTCATTTGTTGAAATAAAAACATTAGGGATGCACTATATATATCGCCACCATATCGGTATCGGACGATATATGTAAAAAATAAATAAATAAAAATTTTGGACGATATATTAAAGCTGATAAATAATGGATTATTTCCGTCAGATGCGCACTGTTCGCCATGATGGTTTTGAATGACTTGAAATATGATTTGAATCACTTAAAAAAGGGGAAAATACAGTAAAGTGCAGCACAAGTCTGTCATATCGGCGACATAGTATTATTATAAAAACATAATTGTGTGCTTGGGACATGGATTTTAATGGTGAGACTTTGTTTATGTAATCAAGCCCTCAAAAAATGTATAAAAATCTGCATTTAGATTTATCGGCCAACAATATCGGTTTATCGGCTTTCAAATATAAAGAATTATCGGTATCGGCCAAAATCTTCACATCGTTTCATCCCTAAAAACATTTATATAGGGGCTTTCATAAACACTTTAGTTCATTCAAAATTGGGAATTAAAAATTGAGGCACAATTAAAATTAATATAATTAATATGTACTATGTGCATATATGTATCAAAATGCTTCTCTCTAGAATTCATTTGTAGTCTCGCTAATGAGTTTATGGTGATTGAATGGCTTTTTTGAGGTAAATGTAACATTACATTAGGGATGCACCGATTGGGAAATTCTGGGCCGATACCGATACCGATGTTTAACATAACAACTTGGCCGATGCCGATGCCGATGTTTTTTCTTTTTGTTATTTATTCCTTCTTTTGTGCCACGGAAACATACAAGTCTTTCGGCTCTTGATCACACTATCCTAGAATGAGCACAAATTCAATCAG